>NW_007579292.1:161571-167892 GCF_000690725.1 Stegastes partitus
TGATGTGTGCTGCCACCGTTTTCCTTAAGCCGAGGCAAAGCAGGGACCTGCAGCATCTGGCTGTGGAGTGTTGACACAATACCTTGAATGGAGAGCAGGAATCGCTGCCACTCACACGCTCTACACACCGACTCTGTTTTCCATCACCGTAATCTTCTCCACCGTGCAGGCAGTGATTATGCTGCCTTGCGTCTGTATTTACCATCACGGGATCAGGTGAGTTTACACATTTGTGCGACTAATTTTTGCAACAGTTGTGGTTTCCTAAATGTCACTGTTGGCTCTCGGTTGTGTTACTTCTTCCTATTTCCCGACCGTGTTTTTCTGAAAACCTGCGCCGACCACGCCGATGCGATCTAATGGAGTGCATACGACCCGACCTTGGCAATGTGCTGCGATTCGTACGCTTTCAAGTTCTCAAAGGACCTTGTCACCGTTCAGAACATTGTACCTTTTGTTGCAATGTTCTGTACGTGAACCGAAATGTCAGCTGTCATTTATGATGGCAGAGGGGAATCTGCTCTGCACAGAAACACAGATGACTTGTTCCCCTCTGCAAAGAACTCACCGAACCCCGGAGGTAATATTACGTTGTGTCATGTTGAAAGGGAAGCCTGCTATCCAGCTATAACCCGGCGCTCTGACAGAGTGATGGAGAGATTATATCTTAATCTTTCAAAAATAACTCGCCCAGGTTTCTCCAGAACTCACACGAATAAATGCTCTCACAATGACCACATTGGTTTCCTGACTGTGAGTCATTGGCGCAGCATTAGCTAAGTCCCCTGATAGTAGCATATATTCCCCAACCGCAGCGTACTGGTGGACTGCAGTCAACAACATCTCTATACTGGGATTCGTGTCCACACATATTAATTCACACCTCTATGATTGCAAAGCCGTACTCCACAGAGTGTTGGCGGTAATGTGTGAGGACGGTTTTCCCTATACGCACCGTCTAATGGTGTAATAAATGAATATTTCATTGACAATATGCTGATAGTTTTCTATGCTAGTGTTGCCTCTTTACCTGGTATCTAAAAACAAAGAAAGAAAACATAAAACCGTCTCCCTCGTGGCTCTATGCTTTGAAATATGTCTGTGGATTTCCAATAAACTTAGTCTCATGGTCCCCAGAGGGTGAATCCCAGCGGCTTTTCTAATTCTCTACTCTTCCTTTAGCATCATGTGGCAACAGTAGTTTTCTCTATACAGTGAAACTTCCTATAATCCATCGGATTGATTGACGGACCTCAGAACAAACATTCATGGTGTCCAGAGGGTGGATCCTATTGACTCTGGTGATACCTTGACTTCACCTCTGCCATGACAGCTGGGGCTTTGAGTGAATTGTATTAGCACAGATGGATTGCCAATGAATTTGACTACTGACAAAATAACCGGACCACGAATGACCCACCCAGCCACAGACTGGTCTCTCTGCTGCCGTCAGGGCGGCGTTACCGCTGCCTGAAGGCAAACACAGAGAGGATGAGGAGGAGCTTCTTCCCTCAAGCTGTCCGCCTGCCGAACCTCAAACAATAGACTCAACAGACAATTCAACCGGTCATGTTGCACTTTGCATATATGCATGTATATATAGTATTATGTTCTGTATTTATTCCATCTTCTTTTGCACTGTTTGAAAATTTGATATATTTATTTTGCTTATTTTTTTGTATCCCTTTTCTCTCTCTCCCTAAATATATATATATATTGTGTGTTTATTCTTATTTTTATTCAGTTCTTAATATTGTTTCGGTGTGGAACAGGGACACAAAGCATTTCACTTATACCATGTATGACTGTGTTTGTGACAAATAAAGACCTTGAATCCTTGACTCCTTGACTTTGGATGCAGAGACGTTAGCATGCTGAGGCTCTAATGCTAAGATAAACATGACTTTACCAGTGAAACATCAGTACACTGGCGTCGTCATTGTGAGCACATGAGAAAACTGCTGTTAGCAACAGACTTTAAGAGCTGCGAGCACAGATCAGCTAGTGATGGGTTACTCAGGTTTTCATATATGGTGTGATACTCTTTCTAACAAACGTGACCACTGACATTTTGGAATTATTGGACAACCAGGTGGTGCTTTAAATGCATAGTTCTGTAAAACACTGTTGAAGCGTTCTGTGATTGACTGAAGCGGTTCTGACTTAATAGATATGACTATTTAGTGGAAATACAGTGCAAATGCAATACATCCAATTAAACCCAGTCGTGCAATTACTTCTCCGTGTCCTCGGGGAACGTTGGAGATGATGTTTACTGGGTAAATGCACTTGTCCTAAACAGGCAGAGTCAGAAATGAGAAGAGCCATTGATTAGCTATTGATTACTGTGTTAGAAGTGATCTTCTGAAAAGGTCATTAATGCAGCCCAGTGAATTGTACCAGCCTCCATGTGCATGCACAGACACACACTGTTTATTGTTTATAAGTATTTAATCCATATGAGATGATTCTGCAAAAAGCTGTGATCACTACATGTTCGATTGTGGACGTATATTTAAATTGCATTCAGTGAAAAATTAGTAAGTTTTATGAAGGTGTATGTTTATAACTTAAAAAGGTTTCAGGAGCATGCATTTGATTTGCCCTCATTATACTAACATAATGAAAGTACAGCCTTTAGCTCAGGTATTTTAAAGCTGAATCGATGCTTGTGTTGACTGCTAATGTTTGCCACGCATGAATAAAACATGATCGGCTGAGGGCTTCATCGGAGTTCAATACGTGGACGTGCAAATCATTTTACTTTTTAATTGGTTTCATGTCCTGATCTAACAAGTGCATGTCTCAAAACTGGAGTACGCTTTGTTTTCTGAACGCTGGCGTGCGTCGTCAGCAGGGCTGGAAAATGGTGTTTCAATAACATGAGTGTTATAAAGTCACTTGATCCTGAGCTATACCTGTATGTACTTAATAAAAAATTTTGTTCAGATTTCTTTTGTCTCAATTGAATTGTGTATCTTTTCATAGACTTTTATCTACCCGTAGTTTTCTAATCATTTGAGGTGACCATCTGTCATGTGGGGTGACCAGCAGTTGGCAATAACTGTACTAAATTCAAAACAAAATATCTTTCAGTTTAGACTCAAATATTAATCAGTAACAAACCATGGTTAAGTGGATGTGATCTGTTTACATTTTAAAACAGTTTTATGGGTTTTACAGTAAAAATGTATATTGAAATTGTATCATGAGGAAGACCATGGCAATATAGAATAAACTTATAAAATCATGGTTTACAAAAAAATGAAAGGACACACAAGCCTGTGCTTCTTAGAGTTTCTTTTATTACCGATACTTGTTAAAGTACTACAAATGTTAAAGAAATATGTTAATTTTTATATTAATCATGGTCGCCCCAAATGACTATTTTTTGAGGTAGAGCCCTATTAGTTGAATTTTAAACACAAAAAAATCTCTCAAGTGGGGTTTTTGCATAAATGCATGTGTACACTACATTCAAAATGTTTGAATAAAGGCAAAATTTCTGATTATTTTTGGTGTTTTAAAATTAGCTTATTTGAAAATCTTATACGTCAATGACCCTTATATACACGTATCATGGTTAAGGGTCAGGAATTCAAGTCTGTTTGCTAAACTGTACAAACAGCTCCTTCCAACATGCCACAATACTCTGATGTCTGTTCACGCCGACTTACCTTCGCTTCCCGAGGAGCCTTCAGCCTCGACAATAGGACCTGTCTCGGAGGTAAACACAGTCTGCCAGGAGACATGAAAATTAGCGGAAACAAGAAAATACGGCGACGTACGGCTTCTGCAGGTAAACAGGAAGGTGTTTCTTTTGAACCGCTTTTTAGAGCACAAAAATAAAAGGAAATGCACCAGAAACGTAACTCAGCGTCTGTAGAAGAATGAACAGCTCCAGTTCACTGTTCGTCATTAGAAATCATTGAAATCAACGTGTGAAAGAACCTCTGACGGAAGAGAAATCCTGCTGGATGAGGAGAATTTCCACGCTTCAGTGTCGGACGCACATCCAGGCAGCTTTACATTCTGCATGAAATGTAATAAATGCAACTTAATGCTTCATAGAAAAGGTGCTTTTAAAGGTGAGTGCTTATTTTATCCGCCAAACATACTCGTTCGCAATTTCCCACCGAGCCCCTCAGCCACAGAGTCATACATCATAACCAACCCATTACCAGCAATTACCGGATCGGGCTCTGACCCATTAATGCAGCTCAGACCTTTGACCTGTAATCAAGCAGAGAGAGAGGGCGAGTCGTGTTGTGGAAACTAATAAAATGTATGTATATATATATATATAAACAAGGCGTTGCACAAATTGCTGAGGCCCTTGTCAGGGTATTATGAGCCTTTTTGTCCGTTTGAACCAGTTATAGTGGTTCTTTATTTTCTATCCTATGATTTGTACACAGCCGTAACAGTTCATGCATCTTCATTCATTATTTAAACCATCTGACCCAATATCAGGAGATAAGGTTGCCGTCCCTGTGCACTTTCTTTCAACCCTTGCATCCAATTAACAGTTTCAAAGGAGCAGATTTTAAGCCGAGCCGCCTGGAATTTTTGCAGGCAAACGGAGAAACTTAATCAAGATATATTAAAGGAAAACCTTGAGAGAATTGGTCAGGTCGCCCTTTAAGTTCCTCTTTAAAGGTTTTTCAAATAATCAGAATAATTGCAAAGGTGCTTAAGAGTTCAAACACAAATATATGGCGAAGATATCAGCAAACAGGTATCCACAATGTAAATATATAGTGAAGTAATGGCATTTTTTTGTTGACAATGAAGTCACTCACACTGCATGTGTTGTAATTCAACCTTCTAAATTCTGTGTCTTGGCAGCTAGTCCGGTTGTGTGAGTCCCTTCCGTTGAAACTGTTGGCTTTCCCTGTGCTTATAAAGAGCTCAACAGTGACCCGTTTAAAGGGAATTTCAAAGCGTACAAAGTGTTTAATGGCTGCTGTTTCCAATATTTATGTGCACTAATTTAATTCCAACTCGGCATCTGTGCTGCTGTTTTGAACCTGGACCCGAGCAGAGAGGAGGTGAAGTGAAGATACTTAAACTGACCGAAAACTGTAACCAATGCATTTCACAATGCTAGCATGAGCCAGTGGTTGAGGCTGGATTATTAGTAGTATCATTGATTTATTGATTTATTTATTCTTGGCTCTTGAATGGACTCCCTTTTCAATCATCAATAAAAGTGAAGGGAGGAGGGAGGAGTGGCCAGTGCAGCCCTTTGCTGGTCTGAGATGCTTTTACAGCCTCCAGTAGTTTCTGAATTTTGCACAGATAACACTGGTCTCCACCCATTTTGGTGTCANATCGTAATTATTTTAGTTTGATTGTTTTGACCACAGACAACAGCTCTGGACTACAGCAGGTGTATAAGAGCCAACTCTCATAATGTTGACCGCTACCTTATCCTTAGATTAGTCAGTGGTACCTGCAGTTTCAAGGCAGAAATGCTCAGCAATGGCACTGGCTGCTTATTTCACTCGTGAAAATATTTTTAAAAAACACCATAAGGGCACGGTTAAGAAGCTGAAACACTTGATTGTGTTTATTGCACTTTTAGGCCATGTTTACACGTAGCCGGGTATTTACAAAAATGGATCTACGTTTTCAAAAATAACATTTTTCACCCCGGATCATTTAAAAAAAAAATCTTAATTTACACAAACCCGCTTTTAAGAGCTGCTATGAGCTGCCACACCTGTAGGGGGCAGTGTAATGATTAGTGCAACGATTAGTTTATGGGTCCCATCATGCTTTTTTTTTGTTTTTTTTCTTCAATAATTCTATTGAGCAATGATTCAAAAGCAATGTCGTGATTTTCATTATTTTTTGTTATTTATTATTACTTTTGTCAATTTCAGCTTATTTCAGTGACTAAAGCTGTTTTTTTTTTTGTCTCTTCTTTAATGGGAGGCTATGAACAAATTTGAGGACTGTATTTTGTCCAAATGTGTTAAATTTGCTCTTTTTCTTTCTCAGCCTGCAGAGAAGCTTCATCCTACGCTGGCTGAACTGACCGACTCCCTGCACTCCTGACTGGGATGAAGTGAATCAACGATACCGTTGTTGCAGCCTTTTCAAACGTTATTGGATTTAACTGATCAAATTCTAATTTAGGATCCTCTTGTTTGTGAAGCTTGAAAACAAAATCATTTAATTTTACAGCTGCTACATTTTTAAATGATTGTGTTTGGAACGGATGAATTTTGGACCAGCGTGCATCACACAATTATGACACAACTAAACTGGAGCAGAGCCCAGTAGTGGGACTGAAATGTTGGAAAATGTGAGAAA
>NW_007579292.1:171981-175758 GCF_000690725.1 Stegastes partitus
AAGAAAGACAGGAGACAAAATAATTATATTCAGTGCGTGAATGAAAATGTAAAAAAAATAGAACCCAATCGACCCATTTGTCAAGCAACGTTGGCAGAGGTATTTTAAGTAGCGCCGCCGCTTCTCTAAAAATACGATAATTCAACGTGTAAAAAGCAGCACGATGCACTTTTGAGGCGTCTGACAGTCCTTTAGAGAATTTATAGTAGGGTGATTAGAAAAGAGGAATAATTTAATAACAGCAGAAGTACAACCTGCATCTAGTTTTAAACAGGCTGTATACTGCAACGGTCTCAAGGATTCAAGAATTCGAGGCCTTTACTGGTCACAAACACAGCGACACATGGTATAACCTGCAGTGAAATGCGTCTCTTGAAAGTTCATTATGTCGCAGCAAACACAGCCCGATTTTCCACGAGTGCTTTACCAGCTCTGGCCAAAGAGCCATCTGAGTGTCATACATGAAGTGAAGAATTATCCTTTCAGGGCACTCCAGCGCGAGCAGAATGATTTAGACCTGAGATGACGTCGTCCCCTTTCAGAATTGGTTCTCGTCAATGCATCAAGATCTTTTGACATAGTGGTAAAAAGCAAAATGATTCCATTACTTTGTACTTGAAAGGGGGTAGAAGTGGCTCTTAGGTCATTAGAGCTCAAGGCGGCCCGAGTTGACTTGATGGAAGATACTAGATATTAAGACTGATGCTACTTGACCTTTCCTGAATAAAAGACTGAACAATCTTTCCTGCGTAGCTGCTTCATAAATCCAAGCGATTGCATTCGACAGCACGCAATCTCGCCTACAGTCGCTTCTCTCGGTGCTTGGGATGATGTTCTATGCAATGTTTAAAATAAGCTAAACCAAGGATCTAACAATGTAGGGAGATGAGGCTCCGGCGTGGACTCGGGCTGATCGAATGTTTAGGTTAGGGGTTGCGGTTGCGCTGACATCACAAGTATTACTTCTGGCACGCTAATTTATCTCGAGCCTATGTGAGGCCACACAATCTCTCGTGCGGTAGCTTTCAAAGGAACCTAAGGGACTGTAGTCATCACCGAACAGAGGGCCTATTCTCCTCTTCAATCTCCTCTGCAGCCATCGGGGGATTCAAACAGATGTACAGTAGCCACGGCAGAAGCATGTCTGAAAGGCTGCGAAAGCTCCTGTGAGGGGCGAAGCGCGTGGCCTTTGTAAGGGAGAGAATAATGCCGTCGCAGCCGCGGTCTTGGAGGAAACAACTCTGGGATCCTATTTTTTGCGGAATGGTTGTTCAACGGCTCCGACATAATGGGATTCTAATACATGAGTGAAATTGAGTGAACATGCGTGCTTCCCATTCTGGAGCTCCTTCTTCGCCCGGTTTGTAAGCAAAAGCACACAGAGGAGTCTCAGCCGTATTGATTCTAAGAACTACTCAGGCACAGTAATTAGCCACAACTCTTCCCACTTTGGTTAATTACCTTAAATTAATTTGTTTGGAAATTTTGTTATCACAGTGCAGCTGCCTCATGTAATATGTTGTTGTTTTTTTCCTGTATGCATTTACGTAGTCGTGATTACATGACAAACATACAGCAGACTCACTGAGCACTTTATTAAGAACATAAAGAAACCTGCTCCAAGATGGTGGAAACACTTCTCAGAGATCCCATGTTAGTCTCATCATTTCTGGAGATTCTGAAGGTGTTCCATTGGTTTCAGAGCTGGTAATTGGCAAGGCTGCATGGAAGAAAGTCAACCCTAGACCTATGTATGCCTTGGGAATGGTGGGGTGCTCAGGTTGGGTCGGTGAGGGATAGTTGCTAATGAGCGNTCTGGTAAAAGACATTTACAGATCACCTCAGAGGAACCAAGTGAGTTATCATCTGGGGATCATGAATGGAAAGATGCTTGTGCTAAACGGGTGTATGGATATCATTTGCATCGTCATTCGGAACTTGCTTCCTCAAGCGAGGGAGTTTAAGTATCTCCGGATGTTGCTCACGAGTGATGGGAAAATGGAGCACGAGGTGGACAGGCGGCTCGGGCGGACACTGTACTGGACCGTCGTGGTGAAGAGAACCCTCACCTATGCTCACAAGCTTTGGGTCGTGACCGTAAAGAACCAGATCGCGGATACAAGTGGTCGAAATGAGCTTCCTCTGCAGGGTGGCTGGGCTCAGCCGTAGAGATAGGGTGAGGAGCTCGGACATCCGGAGGGAACTCGGAGTAGAGTCGCTGCTCCTTCATGTCAAAAGGAGCCAGTTGAGGTGGTCTGGACATCCAGGCCCTCCAGAGAGGCTTCCTCTGGAGGTCTTCCAAACACCTGGGAGGAGACCCCGGGTCAGACCCAGAACCCGCTGGAGGGATTATATCTCTCGGCTGGCCTGGGAACGCCTCGGGATCCCCCAGGAAAAGCTGGAAAGTGACGTCAGGGGGAGGGAAGTCTGGAATGACCTGCTCCACCTACTGCCCCCTGCGACCCAACCCCGGATAAGCGGAAGATAATGGATGGATGGATGGATGGATGGATGGATGGATGGATTGATTCGGAACTATCTGGTACAAAAAGGCCAAACTAAGCTTATTGAACTAACATAAAAAGAGATGTATGTATCATTAAATGATGGAGGAACAAGAGTTATAGTGGCACTGAGATGATACGAAGGTTTAGGCTCAGATTTTGAAGATGTTTGAAGATGTCTAGATCTTGTCGGCAGTTAAAATGAAATCTGATTGTTCTTTCTCAAGGCGTTAATTACACAAAAATAGGCAAACATTTCAGAGAGGTACAATAAGTATTATTTTGATCCATTTGAATCATCTTGCGCTAGGATTTCAACTCACAATTCGCTTTATTGTGCATTCAGATACAAAGCTGGTGTCAGTGCTACAAGAATAATCTTCCTAAAACATGCTGGTGAAGTCTTTACCTTTAAACACTGATCTATCCAGCAGTCCTCGAGTTATTATGAGCTACACATGTACCATGGCCAAAACAGCACACTGTTGCTGTCAAATTTCTCATTGCAACCACAGACTGTGTAAAACATGGATACAGCCAATGTGGAACTGCCGCAAACCTGCATTCTTTCTAACAGCCAGCAGGGGGCGACACCATAAGAAGTCAGATTGTATAGAAGTCTGTGAGAAAATGACTGTAATTCTCCCTCGGTCTGCTACATCAGGAAACATTTTCCTGAAGAGTTTATGGCCTCAATCATTAGTTTCATGACTTTTTGAATACATTATAAAGTATGGTCTCAGTTATGGTAAAATAGAGGATAAAGCAGGGCTTGTTGTTAGCATGTGCTTACATGCATCACAAATCGAGCAATGTTTGCATCTGTGTTTTCCACTTTAGATGCATTCTGATGATTACGTGATGCAGCGTAATGCTGCCTGTCAAACCACTATCCATTACTGAACCATTTACAGAACAAGAAGACATCATTCAGATAACATTAATCAGTCTAAAGGTGTACTTACGTATACATCTACGGTGATGTTTACCTCAGCATCCCATTGTACGCTACAAAGAGTTTCCTACTCAGGGTCAGTCAAAGGACAAGTGAGGCTCAGGAGACGGAACTCCACTTAAGTTTTCTTTAGGTGGATTAATGCATCAAAGCTTTACACATAAGGATTCAAATGGGTTTTGAAAGATGCTATTTAGAAGCTTCTTTAACAGTTTTGAGAATTCTATGTACTACAGAAACTTGACATCATTGTACAATTCAAAAATACAACTTTATTCCCAAATCACAACAATAAAAGTGAAAAAAGTTGCTGACTGA
>NW_007579292.1:175973-178824 GCF_000690725.1 Stegastes partitus
AGCAGAAGTACAGTTTACATAAAGCAAGAACACACATGGTGTTCTTGAGTCCATCTGTAGGAGGCGGGGATGTTTATTTATTATTAATATTATCTATATTAATTTATGTAAATCTGCCTTTCAGGTCATCACAGAAGTGCTGAGAAGGGAGTATATATTTAGTATAAATAAAAATAGATAATGTCAACACATTCGCTCTGGTTATAGGGTAAACAACAGCGACTGCCCTCCATGGGGAAGGCGTTCGGTTCGGTGACGCACCACAAAATGCCAGCAGCTTTTTTTTTTTTTTGCCTGTTCCCTCATTAAATCTCCACTGCAGAGTCATGTTATGTCAACTCCAGCCATCCGCCCGCCCACACACACACTCCAACACACACACACACACTCGCAAGCACGGACGATGCACACATGCACAGGCAGGCACGCAGATGCACCGACAACAGCCGTGGGTGGTCGGTTTGCATGTTTGCTTGTGTTTACAGTGGTTGAAGACTGGCCTGCCTAAAGGCCTGCAAATAGTAAGAAGTCACTGTGAAAGACTTCCACTATGTGCTTGTGTGATTTCTCTCTCTGCCTCTGTCTAAAGTCCTAAAAGTGGATCGTTTTTTTTTTTTCTTCTTCTTAATTAGGGTCCCCATTAGCATCCACAAAGTGCTTGTTATTCGTTCTGGGCTCCTCGAAGCTGTGGTGTTTTTCTTAAATCCAACAATACAGTGTTGATGAAGCAAACGGAGAACTTTGCTATTCTTAGAGCTCTCCTCCTCTGTCGTGACTTTTCAGCGCATTACATCATGCAATTGATTATGTGTGAGTGGAAATCTTGATGAAGGCACTGGATGCACCGATACTGAGAGACTTCACCGTCTTAGAGTCACAGATGTACAGTTTCATACAAATATGTCTGTTTAGATGAAGGTAGGAAAGATCATTCTGGTAAAAGACATTTACAGATCACCTCAGAGGAACCCAGTGATTTATCATCTGGGGATCATGAATGGAAAGATGCTTGAGAATGCTATGTACTACAGAAACTTGACATCATTGTACAATTCAAAAATACAACTTTATTCCCAAATCACAAACAGTAAAAGTGAAAAAAGTTGCCGACTGACTGTATTCTTAAGGTTTGGTTAAACTTACTGAAACTACTTGGTTAAAGCTGCTCCGCTGCACGAAATCTCTACGTATAAATCTGATTGAAGTCACTTTAATGGACCCACAGAGACCCCACGTTGAAGCCCCACTCAGCTCCACAGATCATTTGAGCATCTTTCAGCTCACTGGTTCAGTTTGAAACCAGTAAAACCCACAACGTTACTGATTTAGTTCACTCTCACTGCTCTTATTTGTCTCATTCCCAGGCCCGGCGTGAAGCTTTTAGCGGCCACAGCAGCTCTAAAAAAGCCACTGAACAAGCCAGTAGGCCGTAATGGTTCCTACCCAACACCAAATGGCTGAGAGTTAGTGGTGAACTGGTGAATATAGTGGAACAGAGGGAAAACTGGAACAAACACATCTCTGAAGGAATGTTATGCTGTGTGTTTACATGTTAACATGTCCACCATGTCATCTTCATAAGGATCTAATATGAAAGTACAGTATTAACAACATATACACATGCACCATGTTGGTCCCCAAGAGGCCAAATGTAATTAATGTAGGAGTAGGTTTTGAGAGAAAAATTACATTACAAATGAACCAACATTGACAGTTGATAGGAAACCATTGAGACCAAAAAGACCAACATCAACATTGTTGGTAGGAAACCTATTTAGGTATCATTCTGTGGTACAACAGCATCACACTGGTCTCACCTTCGCTGCTCATAGAAGACAAACATTATTTCATTGTTTTTGTTGGTGTGAGCAGCCTTTTTAATTTGAATAAAGTTAGAAGTTTGAATAACTCGTCCAAGAAAGTTCCTTCACATTACATGCAAACAAACTGAAAATTTCAAATGCATGTTGTTGTGTCTATGTAAATTATAGATATTGAATAATGAGATGAAAGCTTGCTATTTATTTAAATTTCATTTAAATCAGTTTTATTTAATGCAAATAGATTAAAATGTCCAGGAGTTGTTTATGCTTTGCCCATTTGTCAGTGTTTACTACATGGTTGGATGTAGTTTAATTAGCATAACCCAGTGTAATTTAATAACATATGTCTGGATGTATGTATATTTATGTAGGACTAAGTGTGTTTTTTGTCAAAACTGATCAAAAATTGTTTTGGTTTCATTCGTCCCATGGACGTTTTTGCAAGCCTGTATCATAAAGCCGGCATCTGTTGAATCAGAAAGTGCATCCTGAGGGAACTGTTGCTTTGTTGGTCTGTAAACAGATGCAAATGAATAGAACTGGTATCATTCCTTTGGCATTGCCGGCTTCATTATTATCCTGATATAATTAAATGCTTTGCAGCAAGATTGTTTTAAACAGTATAAAATTAAATTTGTAAAATGCACAGACATGCTGTCATCCGACACTATTTTATGTTTGTTTGCTGTTTCAGAGGGTTTTTGCATCGTTTGATTTCAACTCTACTCTTCAGAGAAGGTTAGTGAGAGACTTCTATGCATTAATGAATGTGGAAACGAGTCACCAGGCTGCTAATTAAGCCTGTCAGTGGCAGGTACATCTCTTTGTATGTTGCAC
Organism: Stegastes partitus; assembly: GCF_000690725.1. Taxonomy (NCBI): domain Eukaryota; kingdom Metazoa; phylum Chordata; class Actinopteri; family Pomacentridae; genus Stegastes; species Stegastes partitus. The sequence goes on from NW_007579292.1 coordinate 178,634, forward strand.
TGTACCGATGTTTTAAATCTAGTGTCTGCGGCTACATTCTTGTACTGGTGCAATGCATGCATGTCCACCAGCAACAACTGGTTTTGCAGAGATGAAGGAGGAACAGAGTTGGCCACAGCAACGAGCAGAACAAGCTCGGAGGCATCCGGAAAAAGTTACTGACACCCTCCACCAAAGGCAGGGAGCCCACC
>NW_007579293.1:0-53716 GCF_000690725.1 Stegastes partitus
GAAGTACCTTCCTAAGCTGTCTTTAAACACATTCAGGACACTGAACGAAGCTCCTGATCCGCAGGAATAAAAAGAAACTGTGGTGGTTTGAGAGATCATCCCCCCAAAAAGCAGACAATCGCAGGCTTTATCCCCACATCACCCATGCCGTCCCGCTGAAACGTTTTTGAGTGAGACAACAAAGCCCCAGATGCGTGCAAATTACCCAATGTAAACCGATCAGCGTGGCCGTTCTTGGAGAGTTTAGCACGTCAACATTTAAGACAGAAAGAAAGTGAGACGTCTGTTGAACCAGCTGGTAAGTGTTTACAGTCCGCTTGTCGGATATCTGGCAGATATTTGGGCATTCCGGGTAAAGGTGCAAAAAAGGACAACACATCAAAGGTAGGGCTGCTCTTCAGAAAACGATCATGTCCCAGCTGTGAAGTTGTGAGCTTTGTCCTCTAATAGCATGATGCTTGCTGTTTGCCCTTTGCTTTTATCTGCTGCAGTTCTTTCTTCTGTCCGTCTCGTTTTTAGACAGCACATGTGGAACTTGCACTGCATACACACTGATGAAATGTGACACTTGAAGAAAAATCCGTCCGTACGCAGACAAGAATATGTGCTCCTCAATTACCCAAAAGCCGGCTTCAACTGTTTGTTTCTTTGTTCTCAGTCGAAACGTCTCAGTTTTAGACCGTTTTATTTAGTCAGTGTTGTACAGCAGCTTGTTAACATTTAACGACTTTGGCTTCTTTTTGTCAAATGAGAAACAGGCGTTTGTAGAAAAACAGGCCTAAATTAAATAGTTTGAACTCGGGGAAACCCAGAGCGTTCAAAATTTAGAAGGGCGTTATGAAATAATGAGGATAACTACAAACTACATTTTAAGTATAATATTTAAATTGTTAAATACTGTCTGAGCAGCGGTGGTGGTGAGACATTTAGTGATTCTTTTTAATGGTATTAATGCGTTTAAAAAGTTGATGGAGTTATATTAGAATTGTCAAGCGCGTAATTTGTATTTATTCATGAACTTCACAATGCCTTATTTATCTGAAGTTAGAGCACAAAACTATTACATATAAATAAACATCCATCAGTGAGTTCATTACTAATAGATGCAGGTAAATCTCGGTATCTCGCAGTATAGCATCGTTTTAAATTTGGTTTCTGTGGTGACATTAACACGCTTTGTTTACATGAACCAGCAAAAATAGGTTTGCTGTAGGCGTATAAATCAAGGTGTTTTGGGTTTTTTGCTCCCAATTCAATCTAATATTTAGTATCTGCCAATACCCGATACAGTTTTTGTAGATTAGCTGGAGCACCTCTTACTGTTTGTTGCTGTGGTAACCTGTGGAGGAGGGCACTTGTTGGCAAGCATAGAGCGCCTCCTTTTACATAAAAGAGCACCGTGACAGAGACTTATGAGGCCTTTGAGGAAGTGTTAGTAGGATACTGTCCGTAAAAACCAGAGGAACAACAGAGCATCAGGTGTAGGTTTATGGTGCGAGCAATCAGTTAAATTCCCAGAAGGAGGCTCAGCACAGGTGAGATCCTCCATCATCTACACCTTTACAATTTAAGAAGAATTGTAATTGAAGTAATCACTGTAGAGATGCTTTGGTTTGCTTTCAATAGATGGTGTCCAAACACAGTGGGAAGTTCTGAATTCTCCAGAAACCCTGTGCTGTGTTTGACACACCTTGTGAATAACCAGATTGACACGGTGTTAAAAACCCAACCTGTACATTCGTGCTAAATCCTGTGGATAGGACAAAATCACCATCAACCTTGTATAGAAACATCCACAAAATCCCTGTTTATTTTTCTGTGTTCGTTAGACCAACTTGTACCTATTTTAATATGAATAGAAGCGCATCTGCCTCAAACAAGGACATGGAAATCTTCCTGAGTATACAACAGTTTATATGGATTACGTAGACGCCGATCAGAGTCCTCAAAGTGGAGCAGGAAATACTATATAAACAGCTACAGACGCTTAAGTGTTTATGTAGTGGTCCGTAAAAGGTCGAACCAGGACATCTGTATACAGGTCTGTGTACTTGTGGCAAAATTTACATCAGATGGCTTCTTAGCACCTTAGAAAGTTTAAAACTGGCCTCGCAGTCAAAAGAAAGAACCAGCACGAAGGCTAGGCGCATGTCATAAATGATCGCTGACAGTGTTTGTGTAATTACTCCCAAAAGTTCTGCCCTGCAGGTTCAGCTTCAAACACTTCATACGTCCAAAAAAGTCTAAACTGTACAGCGCTGTAGTTGATCATTATTCACTGATGCACACATGCTGAGCCGTTTGTTTCTCCCTGTGACTCCACAGCGCCAAAGGAAGAGGCAAGGGCAAGGGCCGGCTGAGATAGACGCAGACATCCACGGAAGTTCTCAGAGGAGGCGTCTGAACGCGAGCGGCGGAGTTGAATTCGATGACACGAGTCCACACTTGAACAAAGACGCTGCTGTGTGTTCGTCGAAGCTGCCGCAACCAGACAGAAATAAAGAGTTGTGCTTTTCTGACACGATTCCAACCTGCTTGAGTGTTTTGATTTTGAATTATATCGTCGTAGAAACTCGCAGCTCTTAATCCCCGCTCTCCCAACACATGAATCCAAACCCATTAAGTGGCAATAAAATACCTCTGTTTATTCATTCTTTTGGGAACCATACACAGAACCACAGTGCACCATAAATTTCACATGTAGGCAGCAATGTGTAAACTTAATTAAATGATTTGCTGCAGTAGTGCTCATGACATTATCCACACATTTACATAACACATTAATAAATAATGACTCTGATGGCAATACAGTGTCAGGATAATGGACTTGCTATACAGTACAGTGTGGTGACAATAGTGCAAAAAAAAAAAAAATGACAGTGATGGAGGTTTTCTGACACATGACAGCTATTCCTAAATGAAACAGTTGCAAATGCGGGGCTGAATAATTTAGATTTTTTTTTTTCTCATACATACCCTGAAGCCAAAACATTTTTCAGAATGCTTTGCAGAGCTGCCAAAATGTCATCAAAAACTTTGATTCCCACTTCACACAAAAGTCCATTTCCATACTGGTCAACCACAGTCTGTCAAAAAAATGAAAAGTACTTTGCCTTTGGCTGCACTCTCGATTCTTGCCGGAGCCGTGGGTGGCAACTAGAGCGTCTAAAAACCTCACCTTGAATACTAGCAAACAGAGGCAGTGCATTTTTAATGAACGCCAGACAACAACACCGAGCGTTTCAAATCAACTGACTTACATTTCTTTCAGGTAGCTTGTAAGCTGATATGGTACCTACTGCACATTGGAGTATGGATCATGTTCATGGTTGTGAATCCAAAACTTCAGACATGATGAGTGCACGGAGCGTCGGTCCTTGAGGCATGATGAGGAGATGACGGATCAGGTTTATTGTTCACCACAGATGCGTTTCCCTGATCTCAGCGATCACTTGACTGGCTTTCTGCAACGCCTGTAGACACAAGAAAAAAAAAAAAAAACACATTAAAATGGCTGACAAAGGCACTTGAAAACCACCAGGGAGAACCACCAGGTGGGAGCCTGTTACCTGTAGCATGTCGGCAGCCTCCTTGCGCCGCTGGGCCATATCCTCCGACTCGGTCAGCAGATCATTGAGGAGGCCAGATTTATACAGCTGGCCGACAAGCTCGCTCTGGAGGCTGTCCTTCACATGGTTGACCAGGAAGTGCATCACTGCCTTTGGCACACTGCAGCACGGAGAGAGAGAGAGAGAGGAAACAGACCGAACAGATGGTTTAGAACAAGGCGGCAAGATGGCCTGGTGACTGCGTCGCTTCCCAGATGGAGGGGCTCGAGTCGGACTCACCAGGTGGCCGCTGCCTGCCGAAGTACTGAGCTGTTTAAGTAGGAGCTAAATAGAAGATATTTAACCCTACTGAGCCCTGAGGAGCCTGACACTCCAACAACCCCACTGGGAGAATATGTTCAAGAGCAACGAGATGCATTTTAAAGGCTAGAAGTGTTCTTTTTGTTGTTCATTAGAATCCAATGTGACAGTCCATGTTGGTGCTGTCCAACTCTTCAATCTCTAAGAACAGGCCACAGATACACAACTGGATGTTTTTAAAAGGCTCAATATTCTAAAAGAGCTGCATAGATAAGAATAAATAATGTTGGTTGGGGACTGTTTTCTGGAGCTGTAGTCTTCAGGTCAAGTGATTGGTCAGTGTTCTCTCATCCAACTAAATTCTGGCTGGTTGGACAATCAGTCATCATCAGTAGTTTTCCATTAATCCATTATTTTTGGCGGCAGGAGGAACAGCATTTGATCAACTTTGAATGTTGGAGGTTTAACTGTTTTTTACATTTACTGAATATTTACTCAGAGTTGGCTACAAACTAACTGACACAGTGTTGAAGGGGTCATTAGTGTGTCTGCATTTTGTCCAAATAGATGGTTAACATGTCAACTTTGCAAACAGAAACTTTACAGCTCAATAGCAAAACAGTAGACGAGCTTGTCTGTGTTATATTCCCCCATTTACTCTGATCACCAGTTGATAGAGTTCTACTAGCAGAATTCATATGAATAACGGGAGGTGCACAGTGTTGCTATCATGTCAGCATGAAACAACCAGGTTAGAAAATGTAATATACTGCAAATACTACTTTTTTTTGGTCTTTTTTGTCTCTGTCTAATTTTTTACTGCAATATGAAGTCTTGCACCTCTCGCACAACCATGGCTGGAAGTCAAGAGAGCTCAATAATGTATTCTGTGCAGTTTAGCACAATTAAAATGCTCAGAAAATCAGAAAAAGTTTAATTTCTTTTATCATTTGTTTTGCAAAGCCGTTGAATTAACACGTACAACACTTTCTAAAGTTCTCACAGGTGTCACCGAAAAAACAGTGACTCTATATACGACAGATATTTGACTATTTAGACTTCAATCATGAATGACTTCAAAGGTATAAAGAGGAGCACATACTTTTTAAAAATAATTCCAAAAATCTTTTTAGTGCAAATGGTTTAAAAAAAAAAAAAAAGCAATGTTGATGAAATATTACAATTTAAAGCTTAGCTTAGATGACCGATGAGTAGTTTAAGGACCGTTAGAAAGATGAAAACCTCAACAATTCTTCTTGTTCTCAGTTTCTGGCTCCGATAAATGCTTTAATTTTGATGATTTTTTGAAAAGAATAAATGCATTTTAAAACCATCTTTATAGTGTTAATGGACTTTTTGACAATTAAAAATAAACCCCCAAACCTTCCAGAGGAGAAAGATGAGCCTACCTGTCCTGGATGTTCTTGCGGACGATGAGGAAGTAGGACTTGATGAGGCGTTCGATGACCTCGCAGTCCCGCTGCTCACGTGATGACAGCTTCCTGGCAACGGGAACAGGCTGGAGGGGGAAACAAGAGGGCGACGCTTTAATCAGTCGTTAACTCAAGAACTACTGTAACCTCATTAACGGGGTGAGCCGGCAGGTTCAGTTACCACATCAAGCAGGTTGACAGCTCCTTTAAGGGGGCTCCCGGGTCCAGAGCCTGGGGCGTCCTCGCCTTTCTTCAGCATCCCCCTCCAGCTCCCGGTGCCGTCCTGCTCAGCCTGCGGCCCTGCTGCTGGAGCCTGAAGACAGAAAAACAACCAGGCCGCTAACGTGTGTGAACGGCTGCTCAGCATCAGGGTTCAGCGGGGAGAGGACGGTTAGGGCATGTGGCATAAAAACGTTGACTGATTCATGTGCATTTGCAAACACAAGTCGAACAGGCACGACCATAAAAAGAGATTCTAGAAACCTGAGGTGCAGCCATGTGCATAATTTAATGTCTCTGTGCTCCAGTTAAAGAGAAAACATGACTCGAGTCTGCGGCCACGATCGCAGCTCTGCAAGGATGTATTTAAGTCTGCTTAGAGCTAAATGCTCACATCTGCATGCTAACTTACAGTATGCATAATGACATTTTAATGTTTACTGTCTTGCCTGAGCATGCAAACATTTGCTAATTAGCATTAAATAGAAAGTACACATGAGGCTGATGCACGATAATCAGCTGGGCGATTTTAGAGTTGCTACAATTCAGCTAACAGCAGCGAACAGGCAATAAATTTACTAAAAAATAAAAAGGGAAAATCAAGGGATCGCCAAAGTCAGTAGCCACGCTGCTAGTGTGGCTTAAAAAAATAAGAGTTTCTAGATGATGCACAGAGGTCAGATCTCACAAGTCCTAGAATCTGAGCGCAAAAGTCAAAAGCGTCCAGAGTGTTAAGAGGCTGGAACAGGAGCGAGAAGGAGAGGAGAGGTTGCTCTGAGAGACAAACTTTGGGTAAAACAGACTGAGGAAAACACAACAGTTGTTAGTGCGAGTCCACACAGGCTGAGGGAGAGCAAAACAAGAGCACTGCATCAGCACAGGAAGACCAGAGTGCATGCCAGCAGCCCCATGCTCATCCATCCATCCATCCATCCATCCATCCATCCATCCATCCCCCACCAGCAGCCCCCACAGCCAGCCAGGCTCAGAGCTGCCTATGTGCCCACCTTGGCACTGTCCATGTCTGCTCCAGACGCAGGGGGCTCGCCAGAAACCACAGTTGGGCCGGCCGGGCCTTTGCCAGCAGACTAGCAGGAATATGAGAGCAGGCATGGGGGAGAGAAGAAATGTGAAAAAGACAGAAGAAAAAGGAGGCTGGCAGTCGCAAGTCAAAGGGGGGAAAAGAGAGGAGGACTTTCTGAGAGAGGAGATGTGGGATAAAATTCCTGGATGGAAACTATCCGAAGCATTCGGTTCACAGATCCTCATCCTGCGGCGCTATGAGTGATTAACGTTACACAAGACCTCCTTATAGTGCAAGCAGATATTAGAACACGAGCTGCTGTTTATTACATTTTAAAAGACGTTTATCTGGTTTACCTTATCTCTGGGCACTGCAGCGGGCAGCTCTCTCATCCGGTTTCTCCTCTGCTCCTGCAAACACACAAACCACACGGATTATTATTTATTACATTGAAACTTTTTTTCTAATTTTCTACTGTTTTTTTTTATATCTTATTGTTAGAGCACAGTCTTGAGAACAGTCACGTTGCACTTTGCTTGAATCTTGACGTCTGACAAACACCCACACGTGTCAGACAATTACCAGGAAAATCCACCTTTCAAAGAAAACCAACCTTTGTACTGATTAAACACACATTTCACTACATAGAATTATTAATCATAATATACACTATAAAAGTCACATTAACAGTCTTTAATAGACTTGAATGACAAGCTAATTATTCCCTTCATTAATTACAAATTCATAGTAACTCACATAAAATGTACAATACTAGAAACGCTGCATGTAAGTTAAACCCACTGAACTTTAAGCTCTTCTTGGCCTTTTTTTTTGTTTTGTTTTGCTCCCGTCACATTTTGTAACACTGTGGGTTCATGTTTCACTACAAAGTAAAGTCCTGCACCTCTATGGAAACAACACAACCATGACAGAAAACTCTCAAATGTCTTCTGTGCAGTATTATAAAGTTATCATGTCAAAAATCGTTATAAAAAAGAAACAACAAAACTTGATTTTCTTTGATTATCTATTTTACAAAAATGAAAAAACCTGGAATGAACATGTACAACATTTTTCCAAGTGCCTACAGGTAACAAATACTGGATAAAAATCTGCATACTAAAGACATTTTACAATTCACATTTCTAATTCTATTTTCGTCTCCTACCTGCTCTGTGGCTGCAGTTCAGCCGAAAAGTCCCTGAATTGTCGTACATGACTCTTGGTCGCTGTTTTATGGTTTCAGTTTTTTAGTTTTTTACAGAATGTGGTCATACCAAAGGATTTATTTTTGCCATTTAAAAAAAAATGGACATGGAATGAAGTCATTTTGAGGAAATATCATGATTTTAAACTTAGATTTGTTTAGTTTTCCAATGAAATGGCCCGTCATAGATGAGGAGTTCAAGGACCACCGTTTCTGGCTCTGATAAATGGTGCAGTTTTGGCAGGTTTTTTTTTTGTTTTTTTTTTGAAAGACAACCTGCTGACTGGATTATCAGAAGGTTAAAGAAAAGGCTGCTCAGACTGGAGTGGTGAACTTCTGACACGCAAACAAAAGATGAAAAAATCTAGTTTAAAAGATCATCAGGTCATGATTCAAGTGTGTAATCAGCCTCAAATACAAGAGAAAGAATTAAATAACCGGAATATTCAAGTTTTAAATTTTAGCTGTGACTTTTGGTGCCTGAATTTTATTGATACAGTTTTGATTTTAAAAATGACTGAATTTCGGCAACTTGAACACAGTTTTGTTTAAATATTAGACTCTTATATTTTCTACCTAAATGTGTGAATGGTAAACCAGTATTCATAGAACCTATTTTAAAACTTGATGTTTTCTACAAAGATAAGACAGAAAGATAATGAGTTTTATTCATTCACCAGTTAGTGGTTCTAATGCTGTGGCAGATCGGTGTATATTGTAATATACATAAACAAACAATCAGGTTTGTGCCTCTTTTTATTATTCTCAGTGTTTTGCTGTGATTACAGACCTCGATGTTATTATTCATGACTCCACAGGCGTCTGCAAAGTCTGGATGCTTAGTGTTGATGTAGGCCAGCTCAATAGCAACCAGGTTATGGACCTGTGACAAGAATAGAAGACAGCGTCAGAGATGGAAACAGATTCAAATTGTCACTGAAACATAGTCACAAAGTCAGAGCATTCTCTAGAAAATGATCTGGCATGTTTGTATCTCTTTAAAACAGTCACAGTGGTCTCGGGCGGTGCTGAGCCCAGGATGTAGAGATGGTGCCCCAGCAAAATAGTGATGGAGGAATTGTTTTGACCTCCAAATCTACACCTGGTTAGTCAGACTACCTCAAAGACAACAGCACACATGGAAAGAGAAGTGAACGCGTCACTACCATCTCGTTGGTGATGGGCAGCCTCTTCCTCAGGAGGGACGTGACCACTTCTACGATGGCCTCGTGTAGCTTCGGGAATCTCTGCAGCTCCTGCAAGACAAAGCGACATAAATGTAAACGCATGCACGGTAGGGAAAGAAGAATCCATGTGGCGCGTCGGCTACCTGTGTGCTGTAGTTGCTGCAGTGCTGGATGATCCTCTGCATCTCCTCATGGACCAGCTCCACGCAGCGCAAACTGGGCTCCTCCAGGCGTTTCACCTGCTTCTTCACCAGCAGCTCGAAGGAAACCTCAGGCACGAAAAGGGACGGACGAGGGCCCTAAAACAGGAAGAGGAAGGAGCTACAGGTTAGCAGTGACAAAGGGAAACATGGACGATGACAACAAAGGACTTGGAATAAGCTGCAAGTGACAGAGAAAGTCGTGGGTTTATTGGTTTACTATAGATGGAGTTCACCCTCTAAACCCCAAACTGGCCAGAGTTTAAGAGGCATGTTATTTAAAAAAAAAAAAAAAAAAGCAATCATTTCTCAGTCAGAAACTGCAAAAACAGCCAGAATTAGATTTTCCTGGAGCTAATCATGCAGTTCAGTTGGAAAACTGTCACAAATCTAAGCCTAAAATTGTAATATTTCAGTAAAAATCACTTAATTCTACATGTTTTATTTAGAAAATTGCCAAAATAAACAGTTTGCAGTAACTCGATTCTGTAAAAACTAAATAATTTTGTGTTTCCCGTTGCAACTGTGAAGCTATTCATGACTCAACTGTGACCAACAGTCGCATGACAAAAATTCAGACTTTTTAGCTTAACTGCAGCTTAAACACAGATATGAATATGGAAATAAACTTAAAATGTAAGTAGTGACATATTTACAGTGCTGATAACAACTGTGGACACTTAGAAAAAAATGTGTACAAGTTGATTCCAGGTTTTTAATTTTTTTTTTCAAATTAAAAAAAAACATTCAACTTTTTTCTTCTTTTTTTTTTTATAGGATTTCTGACATTATCAATACATTATACTAGACAGAATACATCTTTAAGTTCTCTCTGCTTCAAATCATGGTTGTGCTGCTCCTTCCTTTAAACATGCAGGATTTTATACTGCTGTAAAAAAAAAAAAGAAATGTGACAGAAAATGGTCCAGAAGCTGTTTGGGGTTTGGGGAGGGTTCAGGTGTCAGGAGAAGCTGCAGTGACACTAACGATGTCACATTAATAAGAGAATGCAGCTGCACTCACGGTTGCGTTCCTTATGGCTGTTAGGATATCTATGGTGCTGAGTCCTCCCAGAGGATCCACAGACTCCAATGTTCTGCCAAAAGTCTCGTGGAATATGTAGCAAATTCTGGCTCCACCGCACCTGAAAAATAGCAGCAGGGGGATATTAGCTGTGATGTGAACCCCGTGGCCTCCGCTCCTGTCAGCTCTTCCTTCACCAAGGCTGTGCGTGCCTCAACTTACAAGTTGTATCATATTAAATGATGAAACCAATGCAGTTGTTTTGCTCATTGCGGCTGCGCTGGATCAACAGCATCACCATGTGGCCGAGCTGCTACTCACAGTTCTGCCGTCTCGATGTACTTGGCCGTGCCCTCGATGGTGTTGCAGTATTCTGTGGCGAACTTGGTGATGAGCTGGAGCAGGGTGGCACTTTGGTCCTCCACGGGCTCGCCGTAGCTGCTGAGCAGGGACTGGTACTGAGCTGCCAGGACGTTGATCCGTGTCTTGAGCTCGGGGAGACAGTCTCGGATGTGATGCATCAGTAGCCTGACATTATAGCAGCAAAGGGCAGAGTGGGATGTTTTAAAAATGACACACAATAGCAAGATCCTCTGATGGCTGCTATTAATGTCAGAGCTGCTTCTGACATTCAGCAGGCCGACGGTGACATAATGTCATGTGTGCTGGTAACATCAATGTGTTTGTGTCTGTGGTGCGTCTTTGTACATTCGCTGCACTAAAATACATAAACCTCAAGCATTTTTAGACCTTTTTTTTGCTCATTTTTACTCACTGTGGACTCATTTTTCACTGCAATATAGAGTCCTGCACCTCTATAGAAGCAGCACAACCACGACTAGCAGTAGAGAGAACTCAAAGGGGTCTTCTGTGCAGCATGATACAGTTTTAATGTCATAAACCATAAGAAAGAAAAAGGGCAGGTTGAACATCTTTGATAACACTTTGATCATTTTACTTACAAAAATTGAAAAAAACTGGAAATTAACATTTACAACAGCTAAAAAGTCTGAATTGTTTTGTCACATGACTGTTGGTCACAGCAGAGTCACTCATGGCTTCATGGGTGTTTTGAGGAGCACAAAATTTTTTGTGATTAACAGAAATAAACTATTTATTTTTGGCCAATTTTTCAATGAGACGTAAAATAAATTCTAAACTGAGACTAATATTTTCAATGGAACGTCACATCACAGATGTATAGTTCAAAGACTGCTGAAAAGTTGAAAATCTGACATTTTTTTCTGTTTTTATACTTTACAGCTGTGACAAAATGTGTAATTTTGGCAATTTTTTAGATATAACATCAGAGGTGCACAAAGGGAACACTACGTACTGAAAGCATTCAGCACACCAGTGAGCTGCAGAACCATTCAGTTAATTAACTCCTATTTTACGTCTGAAAATGACAAAAACTAATTTTTGATGACAGTTCTAACTCTGGTTTCTACTCCTCAGTGTTTACCATCAAAAATCCTGATCTGGTTTCAATGTTTTCTTTCCAGATTGAACATTTCTGCTTCAATCTGTTAAAATGACGGCATTCTGTCATTCAGACGTATTTTATCTTTTACATAAATTTTCCTTAAGGCTTCACTCATTCATACCCACAATGCAGACACCCCCAGTGATGTCGAGAACCATGTTACGCACAATATGTTTGTCGTATGCAGGAGATTCAACAGCACATCAACGTTCAAGGAGCTACAACACCTAAGCTAACACAACACTTATCAACATAATGGACGGAGTTGGTCAGGATCAAATATCTCTGTGTGCTTTGTCAACAGAGTCACAGTTTACAAGCTGCAGTAAAATTATTAGTTAGGCAGCGGCCGTCCTCACATCGAGTCCTGAGCGCCATAAAAGCTGTCGGAGTATTTTTATTTTACTGTCAAATTTTGATGTCTACTAAATATTTTTTCTGTCATTAATTATTTTTCATTGTGATTTTTTCAGATTATTCGGTTTCAGCCTAATGTTTGTGCACATGGACGTGTTCCCATAACTACACATAGAACACGATCTCATTAAGGTAACTGACAAACCACGTCACCCATCGATACCTGTTCATGTGACGGCACGACGTTCAGACTTGTGTCGTATTTCCATATAATTGTGAAGCAAATTTGAAGAGAACTCTTGAAATGTTACCAAAAAACAAAGAAACAAAGAAATGGAAAAACGTGAATTAGGCTTGTTTCCATCAACTGCTTTGGAGCAAATAAATGAGGCTTCTCAAAGAACAAGAAACAAACAACTTTGGTTATCTACGAGAGAAAAATAGAGGAAAAACATCTTCAGGAATAGTTGCATTCATTCTTTTTTCTGTCACTGACCGTGCTTCATGCTGTCCGGAGGCGAAGACAACAAAAACAGTTGATAATGAGCCGAGGAGCTGATTAGTCATGTGAGTGAAACGTTCACTTTCAGAGCTTATTTGAAAAAGGGCATTTTGATCTCCCATTATATCCAATAACCCTTTCAAAAAAGTCAAAAACTACAAGCTCAGATAACTGTGAAGTTATTTTAAATGTGCTGTTTCTGCTAAACTTTCCCAATGCGATACCTTAAAATGTGGAGAAAACTACTGTACGTTACTTGTTCAGCCTTTGCAAAACTGACCACAGCACCCATTCACACATAAAGCTCAAAAATTAAGTTGTCAGATTAACGAGAAGGAGCACATGTCAGAAAGGAGCTGAAGAGATTCAAACAGAAACAGTTTGTAGACGTGGTGAAAACGCATTTTTTAACATGTTAAGTTTCTGTCTTTTAATCTTTTGAATCACAAAATCCAACAGCATGCACCTACCAGAATCTAAAAACAGGAAGAGTTGTGAGATTTTCAACTTTACTACAGTCCTTGAACTCATCACGTGTCCCCTTCAGTCCAGTCAGAACCAAATCTGACCTTAAAACTAACATAGTTCATCAAAATTGTGTGCGTCTCATTTAAAAATTTGCCACAAAAAAACCCCAAAAACCTTTTCTCTAACTAAACTAAAACTAAAAATTCTGCTCTCCTTAGTGCAACTGAAAAGTGGCTCAGCTGCAAGCAACGGACGTGACAAAAACTCTGATAGGATTCAGCTGAACTGCAGGCAGTGTTTATACAAAGCAGATGTGGAAACAAAGTAAATATGGAAGAAGTAAAACACCTGCAGGATGTGAAGCCACTTTTTTTCCAGTATTACCAACACCTGTGGGTTGTATTAACACTGGAAATTCAGCTTTTATCTGTTTCTGCTTTGCATTCACAGCATTCTAAATGTGTTTTAGTGCACATTAGACATTTTTGAGGTCTCTCTACTTCTAGTCATGGTTGTGCTGTTTCCATAGAGGTGCAGGACTTTATATTGCAGTGACAAATGAGGCCACAGTGAGTAAAAATGCAACAGGAGCAAAAGAAAAAACTTAATGTCAGTCTAGAACTGGCTGTTTACCTGTTCAGGGTTCTGGCCAGGTATTTGGTTCCGTTTCTGTTGGCGAGAGACGGGTATTTCTTCTGCAGGAAACCGTGTTCGTCGCGGATCGCATCGGCCACAGACTTCTTGTTGTTGATGTCCAACTGGCTCCTAAAACGCAAAATAATGGTGAGTGATGTGCACACAAGCAAACTGCACGATTACAGCTGCAAGGTTTTTATTAAATCTCATCCTTCAATGTGATTCCAGTGATGAAGAATAAAAGCAATAAACACTGATGTATGCCGCATTAAACATTGATGCTCATCTCGTCCACATTAGAGCCACTTGTCTCTAATGTTAAACGCTCCATTAGGAGGAGGAGGAGGAGCGGATTCAGTATCGTTTGTGAGACCTGTTGACGACTCCGATGAGGCCCAGTTTGACGGGGATGACTCGGCCCATCAGAACATCCATGGCGTCGGTACCGGCGTCCATCAGGTCCAGCTTGGTCACCACGGCCAGCGTCCTCCGGCCTGACGGATTCATTCACAAAAAGGTCACTAACAGCCCACTAACGTCTGCCGATAAAGGTTGAATCGCATTAAAGAAAACCTGATTATCGCAATGGGTTTGGAAGCAGCTTTTCGTACCGTCGGGGTCGACCTCGCGGGCCACCTTCAGGGCCTCCGAGGTCGCCATGTCTGTGTTAGCGGCCGTGACAGCCAGGATAATGCAGTTGGGATTGGAGATGTGCTTCAGGATTAGATCTCTTATCTGCACCTCGATGTCCTTAGGCTGATCACCCACGGGCACCTGAAGGGAACAATACCAATTAAAAGGAGAAGACACAGTTTTATTCATTAGACACGAAAGCGGAGGGATTTCTCAAATTAACACATGTTCAACCAGAGGGGACGAACTAATGAGGCTGGAATCAAAGCCGGCGCTCACTTGGGCTTTGACAGCACACGGTGTGGAAACATCAAGACAAGACATTAATTCCCCGTCGTCTACAAATATGAAATACTCAGAAGCATCGGCCAGACTGGGAAATTAACACCGCTGACCGGGCATATCTGGTAAATCTTAGTTTTTAAGTGCTTTTTTTTTTTTAATGAGTAAGTTTTAAGAAATAAATTTCCCTCCCTCAAGGGTGTCTGATGATCAAAGCGATGTTTTGGGGGAGCTGGAAGTAGAGCATGTGTTACCTTAGTGATTCCTGGCAGATCCACCAGCGTGAGGTTGACAACATGAGGAGAAAATATCTTCAGATGAATGGGTTCATCGCTGATCCCCTGCAGAGGGACGAGGAGAGAATCAACGTCTACTGTGGATTTAGCAGCTGAGCGCTGCTTTACACAACATGTAGAAAATACAGACAACTGTTCTCCGGTTGTTTGTTTTCTCCTGCTGCTCGTCTGTGCGGTGGATAATGAAACTAGATTTGTGTTTATTGTGACTGTTCAGGTAGCCACTGGCAGCCATTTTTGTTTGTATTCGGAAACAAAGCGGGTTAAAAATTCTTTTTTTTTTTTTACTGTGCAAGATGGATTTTTGTTTTCGAACAGACATTTAGGCTCCTGGAAATACCTTCAGAGCATCCGTACGTGTTTGTAAATGACTTTTCGGTTAATCAGATTAGTCAAGAAATCTAAATGACTAAATGACTCCATTTCAATTAAGCTCATCTTATTTTTGCAATTTCTAAGCCAGTGTATAAAGCAGCACAGTACAAAATGTAAAGAACGTTTTCCATATTTAAGTGCAAAACTGTAGAGTTAAACAAAAAAAAAAATAAAGGTTGAAAGTGACTGCTGGTTAACATGTCGTCTTAATGAACGGCTGCTTCAGTCACTGATTTACACTCGACAACAGAAACAGAAAATGAAAACAGCTTTGTTGTGAATTTGGCTGTGTTATAATCCAGCATGTGTGAGCACAGAGAGCAGGAGAGAAGCAAAGTGTTGTACAAACCATCTATGAGGTCTGTGATCACTTACTTTTTAAGCCTCGGATCTTTGGAAACTTTAACCCTAAACAAAGTTTTGCTGCTGCCAGTATTGTTTTAAATTATAGCGTTTACTGCGTCTGAAGAATGACTGCAACCAAAAACTACCGACATCATGACGCAAAAATGATGTCGTGATACTGCACTGAAACATTTGTGCAAATGAATTGAAGTTATAAAGAAACATTGCTGGTTAAAATATTGATTCAGCATCAGCGTCTTTGTTATGCAGCAGCTCTAAACTCTCAACAAGCTAATAAGAGCTCTTCTCATTTCTCTCCTCTGAGCCTCCTCCGTCCTGCTGCCTGTGACCATCTTGAATGTAGTTTCATTTCTCAATGAAAGAACCAGAAAGTCTCATTTTGTTAAATCCTTGTTGCCTCAACACCTCTGTACTCATGTCGCTTCCTTTCCTACTTCACTAACATCTCAGGATACGAGGAGAGGAATGTACAACCTGAGAAACGAGGTAACAGAGGTTGATCCTCGTGTCATGTCAATAACCCAAAGTTTGGTAAAAAGGTAAAAAGGAGCAAGTTTCCTCGTCTGCCCTCTAGTCAGCGTTCCAGAAGCATCTCCAAACCCCTCCGGATGCAGTGACCTTAAACTACACGCCACAAAATGTTGTGATTTTCCACCGTGGCCTCCAATTTGCTAAACGCATAAGCTCTGCTGTGAAATCCACTTTCCTCAGCTCAGGGCAACATCTGAGCCCTGACTCGCTTCCTCAGAATTGGAGGGAAAAGTTGTGTTTGCCTTCATCTTATTGCATCTGGATTATTTTAATTCTCTACGTGTTAACAGCTAATCCTCGGTTCGCCTGCTGCTGGCCGAGAATTTGCAGAAACACATTTCCACGCACTGTTTTTCGATATATATATATATATATATGTCGCTTTGAATGTGTTTGTGTTGTTCTAGATCTTATCATCACTTCAGATTTCTTCTAGCCCTGTTTCATCAAACCAAATCCAACCATCTATCCCACACATTCTTCATAATATCCTTAAGACAGCTAACAAAATTAAAGGTAACTGGCTTGAGAAAACACACAAGCACACCTCCTCCATCCTCCACCTCTTTCTCACCTTATTATTCCCCGATACTCGCTCCGTTTCATTTTCAATTTCTTGCCTGATTTCATCAAAATCTGTGTAGATCTGCAAAAAGAAAAAAAGCAGCAAAAGCATCACAACAAGCGCCGGTGAAGAGAATCAATTAAATGTTTCAGCATCGTACAGATTCATACCTTGTTCTTCGTGTGTAGAAACTTTCCCCACTCTTCACCTTCTCTACCTGCGAACCATAATAATAATAATAATAAAAACACAGTTACAACTCAGCATCCTCAAAACACAGAGTTCATTATTACGTCTTAAGAGAAACTGCTCAGGAGGCTAAACAAGCACGGCTAACATGAGGATCGATGCCTGACAGCTGACAGCTACTGGTGTGCTGAATTAAAGCAGCTGGAATCACAGGTGAGGAGGAGGAGGAGGAGCAGGCGGCTAGAAGAAGCTAAAGCAGGTTATGAAATGAAAGACACGTGTACAGTGCACCTTTGTGAAGCACAGTTTTATCACAGCAGGGCATCTGCAAAGACAGTGACAGACAGAGCTTTAAAACTGGTGCTTGTCGGGAAATTATATGAAGACTGTTTTTATATTACACACCAGAAATGACGGATGTATTCCCTCAATATAGGTCCCTGTGTCATAACTCAGGTTTTCAATAGTAGGGCTGCAAATAACTATTAGAATCATAGTTTTTAAATTAGTTGTTTGGTCTAAAAATGTCAGAAAAAAGATGAAAATTGTCACTAAATGTTTCCCAAAGCTTCAGATGACTTCCTCCAGTTTCTTGTTTTATCCACAACACATAAATATTCAGTTCACTGTAATGGAGGAGTAAAGAAACCAGAGAATACTCAAATTTAAGAAGCTACAATTTTTAAAAAGTTACTCAAACCGATTGAGCAATTATCAAAATACTTAACGCTTAATTTAAAGGTCCCATATGGTGAAAATCCTCCATTACTATGTTTTGTGGTCATTATAATCTTGGAGGTGTCAAGTAAAAGCTGTTAAGGTATGAAGACATTTACTTCAAGCTTCAAGGCAGTATTAATTTTACTAAAATACTACGTACCAACTGAGGAATTAGTGGTCTTGTATTCAAACTTTTTGTAAAATCCTCCTTCACTGCTTGCTGCTTAAACATGACCCATTCAGAATGAGCAGCTGCTTCTTAGTCCATCAGGTTCATTTGCTTTCTAGAGCTGCTTCTGTTCAAACGTTTCAGCAAAGAGCAAAGTGATTGGCTGTTGGCTGCAAGAGTGAACACAAGAGTCTTCATGCACTCCCAGCATCTGAAGAACTGAAGATGTCGTGGATGACTTATATTATTGAGGGGATGTCACCACAACAATAGGAGCATCTTTATTGTTAATAGGTTGGTTGGCTGCTAGGCTAATGTGGCCAACATGTGACCAACCAGGTCAGAGTGCTGCAGAAATTTGAATACTGAGGGACATTTAGAGATGGTGGAAACTTCAAGATCAATTTGAGACCAATAAACAAAGACCTTGTGGGTTACTGTGTTCTCATGTCACCTGTAATGCTTCAGTGAAACCTGAACTCAGCTGGTGTTTACATCTGTTTGCTTCCCTTCTGCTCTCTGTGCCCACATGTTCTGCATTTTAAAAAAGCTGAACTCCCATTAGGGCTGTTCTCATCTACATACTTTTCTGTTTCTGCTGTCAGACAACAAATACTGACTGAAACGTAGTCCATTAAGACTACATGTTAACCACCAGGCACTTGACTCATTTTCATTGCTCTGCACTGCTGGAATGCTAATTTTATAGCCGCAAGATTGTCTGACAAACTCACTATTCAGAAAAACAGCGGCTGTGCTGTGGATTCAGTGACATTTGATGTCAAATTATCACATAGAGAAGAAGGTTAGAGGTTATAGAAAAGCTTAGTCCCAAACACTCTTTCATGTCTGTCAGCTGCTGTGCTGTGAGTCACAGATGAAGAGAGAGTCTTCTTCCTGAAGGGGGCGTGGACAGCTACAGTAAGGACAAACAGGACTAAAACCAGTCCAGTCATAGTAAAATGAACCATCTCTGCAGTACTGTTAGCTGAAGACACACTCTGGAAACTTAGGAGACTTTCATTAATTTGCAGAAAAGAAGCACATGTGGGACTTTTAATAGGTGACAACTAAATGATCAGTCATTGCAGAGCTGTATTTTATGTGTAAATATGAGAGCTGTGTTGCCTAATAACATTCCAGGGAAAGGATAAAAGGCAGAACCCATATCAGTGGCACCTTAATAGTGTTCAGAAACACTCCTGAGATCAGGTGGATGTTGGCACCTACCGCCGTCATCAATTTTCCTGGCGTCTCCAGGGTCTACGTGGACCAGCTGCAGGATGAGGGGTCGCCTGGTTACGATGCCGGTCCCACGAGGCAGCAGGTCCCTGCCCACCAGGCTCTCCAGCACAGAGCTCTTTCCACTACTCTGGAGACACAAAGAGCACATAAAGAGTAAACAAGTGGTATCAGCTCTGTGGTTGCACACACCAGCTGATATGCAACAATGATGAAGTAACTGCACCTCAATTCTTCAAGCACTGACCTGGTTTCAGCTAACATAGGCTGGTGTGTGGATGAAGCTCTTTAAATGGAACTAATTGAAGGGGATTAAAATAGATTTCACTGCTCCTGCCAGTGCAGACTTTGCAGATGAGAGCTGCAGCAGTCAAACCGTGTAGTGTGGTTTTAGCAGAGCTACACGGCCTCTGAAGCTTCATTTCATTCTGACATGTGAAATAATGGCAATATCCGCTGGGTAACTCCTTTCAGTTTCACTCCTCATTCATACATGTGTATTATTAAAGCAAGGTTATCCAGCTAGCATGACAGCAGCTAAGTTGTATCACAAAATGCACACAATCAGAGCATTTTACCTGAGTCCCCACCACTGCAATCTGCGGCAGCTGGATAATATCCGCCCCCACTGTGTTGAACACATCCTGGAGCTTGTTTATGACGGGAATAAGCGCCTCCATGTTTGAGGTTTATGAATTAAACTGGTAATTTTCGTGATGGAGCCAAAGTCATTCAATGTCCCTCCGACACCACCACCATTGCAACAACACCCGCGGTACGGCCGAGAGGTCTTGGGCGGTGCTGGTAGATGTAGTTCTCCATTAGAGACCGTCAACAGCTCCAGGTATGGAAAAGACTACAGTACATGTTAGCCGGAAATAACGCGATGCTTAGTTTTCTCGCGCATGCGTATGCCATTTGTTGGTGACAGCTACTTCATTAGCCGAATAACTCGGCTGATTTCTCTCTAACTTTGAACTAACTGCCTGTTTTTTTAAGTTGCTTTGCGGTTCGCATAGCTTTAATTACTTCTTTATACCACAATGCTACAGTTTCTGGTGAGTTAAACTAACATTATCATGCGTGACATCGACGTTTGTACGGATACTGACAGATGCCAGTGAAGCTAACGTATTAGCATAATGATAACTGTCAGTAGATAGCTAGTGTTAGCCTACTGTTGTGGTTAGCCAATAAAACTTTTTTAATCTAGTAAGTTCAGCCACCATGAAGCCCTAACACGCAATAAAAACATCCATGTTAGCTCAGCCTTTAATGAGGTCATTTTTGTTTTTCTTTCAGGCTGGATTCACCTTGGGGAATGTTGTGGGGATGTACCTCGCTCAAAACTACGAGGTGAGTTCGTCCGAGTTTTGTCTTTATTTGTAAACGTATTTTTTCAACCAATTCGTGAAGTCACGTGTCTGTCACAGCTGTCAAAACGACATTGTCTGGACAGATGTTGCTGGAAGTTTCTCCACTTGCCTATTTTAGTGTCGCTTTTGAGGTTCCTTTTGTTTGTTTTGTTGTGGTTGTTTCATTACCTTTCATTGTATGCTCACTGGTCAGAGCTCAGTGGACACTGTAAAGCTGAGAGACATTCTGAATTTTTTAGAAACTGTAAGACCGATTTGAAACCAATTAAGAAAGGGTCACTGTGTTTTCATGTTGACCATTGTACTTCAGTGAAATCTGAACTCAGGCAGTGTTTCGTTCTGTTTACTTCTCTCCTGCACTCTGTGGTCACAAATACTGCATTTTATTATGGGAAAGTTGTTCTCATTTACAGCAGAATTCAAAGCTACAGACCCTGAAACAGCCTGTTTAGAACAGGACCATCTTTGCAGTATTTTGAGCCCAAAAAATTCAAAGACATTCTGGTGACATGTGAGACTTTCATTCATTTGCTGAAAAAGAGGCACAAAATAGGACATTTAATAAATACTCTTGTCTTGTAATAGCCTATCGTATAACACCTTTAATTTAAATCCTGAACGTAGGAGTCGTAACGTTCAAATTGTGTTTAAAAAAGGTGCTGAATATTAGACACCAATACAATCCAATTCAAAGCTGACTAAACATTGTAATATGAAACCTTGTTGTTGAAAGTGTTTACTGCAGGGCAGTTGAGCTGGACTACGCTGACTTTAGCTGGGTATATCTAATAAAACACAAACCGTTAACATTTCTTAGACTGTGTTATCTGTAATGTTGTTTTTCCTTTCTAGGTTCCCAACATAGCCAAGAAATTCGAAACATTTAAGAAAGACGTGGAGGCCAAGAAGAAGCCCCCAGAGTGAGCCAAGCGGGACCAAGCACGACCAGACTAGCTTTGCAGAGAAACTATTTATTTGACAGGGTCATGATATAATGTGTGCACATTTGGTAAAAGAATTGAATATGTAAAATATGTATGAAAATATAAACAGTGCCTGGAACAGTATTTGTTTCCTCCATTAGTTTTATAGGCATGTTCTCATTGTAGCCTATTTTTTTTATAAGATAAATTGTGCAAAGACTGGATTTAAAGAATATTATAACAAACCGGTGGGATCACTTTAAGTCCAGGTTCATGGCACTGGCGGCTGGCCTTTTCTAAGATGCACTGTGGTGTTTTAACTTGCACATGCCATTCATTTCCTCCACACTAGATGTGTGTAGTGTTCTCTGAAGTGAATATTAATAGTTTGCTGTTACATTGTATTCCACAAAATTGAAAGATTTTCCGCCACAAGCTTCCAGCTTGTCAATAACTGCCAAACTTTGTATCGTATCACTACAAATACAACTCTGACTCATTCAGCTTACAATAAATTCGCAAATAATGAATTTTAAAGTCTTGTGTGTCATGAATTTAGTAGTTTTACTGGCACAGTTTTGTTTTGTAGTCTTGGACTGGTTCTTGGAGTTAAACTCATGCAGTTATTCTAAACTTGTCCTCTAGATGGCATCACAGGAAGATGTTTAAATCTGATCCCTTCTACCTTTATAAGAGAAAATCTCTTCACTTTGGCAGATTTTATGAACTACTTTTTCTTCTTCCGCTTTGTTCTCTTCTTCTTTTTCTTCTCTGAATTTGGCCACCCAAAGCCTCTAAACTCCAGACACTGTGCTGCATTGTGGGAAATGTAGTAGACATTCTCCATAGCTGCCGGGCTGAGGATGTCCACCTCTGTCTTGGTGGATTTGGCACTAGAGGACCTCTTTTTGAGCGTTTTTGGACTCCCGGTCTTCTTGGCAGGTTTTGAACTGTGGGACCTCGATTTCCTGGACTTGGTGGGCTTTGAAAAAAAATAAAAGCAATACACTTAATTTATGTTTGGGCATTCCACTCTGGCTATAATGAATCATTTTTATAGTCCTTATGGTCTGTAATCTATACTGTACCATAGTGAAAGATGTCACCGTCGCTTTCAATATGAGATTATTTACCCATCTGTTAAACAGGAGACATGGAAGAATTCTGTCATACTTTGGATCAGTTTTCTCACATGAACAATATGATTAATAGCTCAGTCAGAACCAAACTGCTTGACACTTGAAATTGTCAGAAATTGAAAAATATATATATCTTACCAGTTCTGGACTTGGCACTGTTGTAGGTGGCAACCGAGTGGCTTCAGCTGAGACAATGATACCCCATTTGTTTGTGTCCGGTTGTCGTAGAGACAGAGCAGACTCCCTTGTAATAAAGGGGGTTGGCTCCTCCTGCAATCCTGTAAAGTCTGTTGCTACATCTTAGACAGTCAGGCGTCAAACACAGCTTACAAGAAGTGACTTAAATCAAAGCCAACAGCCAGCTATCTTCACTTTCTTTTTATTTATTGTGCGGTGGAAATCGTCGCGTGTTAAGACAAAAGCTTTTAAATTCTTTGGCAACTCGCACCAAATCTGCCCCATTTTTAAAAAGCCCTTGCATTCACATTGTGAAAGTGTGGTTTTGACATCACTGAAATATTTTGATACATTCAGCAAATGTAAAGCAACTAAATACCATGCAGAAGCTCTTGGATCTCTCAATCATGCATTACAAATAAATAGTCTATAGTGTAAGACATCCAATATGGACCCAAGAAACTTCTCAGTTGTGAGCAAGACGCACAACCCAAAATAAAAATGCACTGTATACAAATATATGTGACATCAAATTTAACAATCACGTGTGTCAGTTTTCTGCACATGCAGCGGTAGAATGTAACCAAAACACACGATCCTTTTCCAGTGCTGCATTTTTAAATATCAAAATAAGACTTTTGAAACAAGCACTCCAGCAAAAACAATGCTGGAGATTTGTTGATCACCTGCTTAGAGCTTTTTTTTTTTTTTTTCTTTGAAGGCAAAACTTGCTTTGTGCAGCAACAGAAGAACAGCTCTGTGTAAACTGATACTTGTGGTAAAGTGTGAGCTGACTGCAGGGCGGCTTATGATTGTCCTTCAAGCTGAGGATCTCACTTCAAGTACAATACTGGCCCTGCTGTTTTTGTTTGATACGATACAAATTTCAACCAGCGTCATTTTTCTTAATCGGTGGAGTAAGCTGTCAGTACAACTGTGGCAGTGATGCAGCAGCACAAAGACGTTTACGCTGCAGAGCTCCATGCATTTAAGCCCTTGAGAATGACGAAGAGAGCGCTACTGTGTGGAGACGAGGTGGACGATCATGTGGATGATGCGGGAGCCGCGAGGGCAGCTGCACAGGTCCACGCTCGGGTTCCTGATTTTATCTTCCAGGAGCTGGTCCAGCTCAAAGCGCAGCTCGCTCACCAGTTCAGCCACCTGGTTCACACACACAAACGCACGTTTATAGAGCAAAGTTCATTTGTTACCACGTAAACAGTCATTTTATACATTTTTAGTTGCGTGTTCTTTTATTGCTCATCTTTAAAGGGTGGTATTTTGTCAGAATAAATAATGTTTGAAGTAGGGTTGTATGAGGTACTTATCCAAAGTGTATTGCTTTAAAAAAAACAAAAAAAAACATCAATATCAGTTAAGGTGTTCACTATACTCTTGATATTTGTACCACTTTGCATCAGACAGCTCTTTCCAACAGGGAACTTCTACATCACTCTATGCCTTCTCCAATTACACCAGACTCCTATGAAAAAAATAGTGATTTTACCTTGTAGAAAACGGGAGTTGCTCATCTAATGCTGCCACGTTTGATTAGTTTGTTTGCGTTACTTGTGTTACTTCAGCGTATCAAAACGTTAGTTTGGGTTCAAACCAACAAATTAAAAACAACAAAGTACCACAGCGGTTGACCAGCAACTCTAGTTTTCTATGAGGTAAAATTACACTTTTTTTTTTATGGAATCTGGTGGCAACTAAGAGAGTGATTAAAGGCTTTGGTTCCTTGCTGGAGAGGGCTGTCTGACAGCAAGGTAAAGCAGTTTAAATATCCTAATACAAGCACACATTTAAGCTGAAGCTGGCTAAAACATGTTTTGCTGCTGCTCCTGTGGTGGTAGTTGGACTGGGAGTTACTGACTGTCATCAACGACTGTGGGTCCAATTCAAAGAAACCAAACTATCACTATACACACTTGGCTGGATTAAGTGTTAAGTGTAGTTGTATGTTTGCAGTGTTTACATGTTAATATAGGTTGTGTGTATGTGTGTATATTTTTTGTCATGTTTTACAGCCTACTGATTGACAAATCAAACACTTATCATATTTAAACTAAGGTAAATGGGATTCTCTTCTCGTTTTCAGTTTTTAAAGTATGAATAGAGACTACCTAACAGTATACAGAGAACGTATAGCGCTATTTTATTTTTATTATGCTTATTACTATGATTTTTTATGTGTGTGCTTCCTCCAAATGAGTCTCCATAAAAGTCTGAACCTTTAAAACATATTTAACAACCTTACAAACAGCTTGTAAACCTTTTACAGCCTCACTGAGCTCTGGGCAATGTTTATTTATCATTAAATTGATATTGTGGTGATAAAAAAAAGTCTTTGTAAAGGAACATTAGAGATTATGTGCTAAGTAATCTGAATATTTCCTTCATGTGATTCCAAATAAATGACTCTTTCTGTGATCTCTTGGTCCTCTGACCTGATTTGACGAGGCAGCAAATCGGATCCATCCATCATCCAGGGAGATGACGAACTCTCCTTTGTGAATATCCTTATTGATCTGACCGCCTCCGAACAGCACCAGTGGGTAAACAGACACCATGCTGCAGTCCCTGATGAAAACTCGGCTCGTCTTCACCTTCTCGTGGTAAACCAGGTAGGGGCTGTTGTAGTGGCGAACCTGAAGCACAAAGAAAAGACACGGGGCTCGTCTCTCGTACCAGCTGCTACGTTCAGAGCTCATCTTTTTATGAATCTCACCGTGTAGTTGACGGACGAGGGGTGGACGTGGACACAGCCGTCGTTCTTGGTCATGAAGCGGAGCTCGTTGGCTTTGGGGTGCATCTTCATTGCTCCTTTGCTGGTCATCTTGTAATTCCCCTGAGGAGCTCGTACCTGGAAGAACAGGTAAACACAGAATAACAAGCATGAGACTGTTTTATACTTCTCATTGCTTTTAATTTACATGACAGAGATGATAAATACATACCTGGACCACATTGGGATAGAGAGCAGCACATAGCATGGCAGACATCAGCTTGATGTTTTCTGAGTTCAGGTTTGCCTATAAAGCAAAATTTCACATTTTTAGAAATTACATGATTTTCTTCAAGACGAAATTTGAATCGCTGAGTCAGTGAGTGATGCTTATATCACCTCAGGACCGGTAGCCTCCAGAATACCATCAGAGCCTTTGGAAGACATTCGGTCAATAACCCTGGCCCTCAGTCCCTCCTTGATGAAGCCAATGTCAGACAGCAGCTCAGCAAACTGTCTCTTCAGACTGGCGATCTCCTGCACAATGGAAATGTTTCTCTTTTAAGACACTCAATTTACGCATGTATTCATAACAGCAATTTGAATATTAAGCTATGCAAGAGCTTTAATTTACAAAACCCTTTCACTGGATGCAGATTTGGATTTTTTGATGCACAAAAAAGTAGAGAACTTATGAGGGTTGTTTAAAAAAAGTCAGAGACTGTTCATAGTGCATGTGTGAGCAGCAACTGTCATGAATCAAGATGATGCGTGACACCGTGCTGTCATCAACAGGACTTTGTGACCACTAGTAGGTTGTGATGTGGGTGATCATCTAATTTCCATGTTGAGGATTTTCACTGGTGATGAAAGGTGGGTCTGTGGTTACCATCAGGAAAAGAAACAATAGTTCTCACAGTGAAAGAACCCACATCACTAAAAGCAGACACGACACAGCAGGTCAACTGCATACCAGGAATATAATCGTCATTTTCTTCAGCATTCACATAGTTGTGCACTGGCAGTTAGAGTTCTACCATAACGTACGAAGGGAGAACAATCAACCTGAATTGTGACAGGATGGATTTTTTTTTTTTTGGCAAAGCAACCCAATAGTGGTTTCCCACCCACTCTACTTCTGATTTGGCTCCCTGTGACTACTTTCTCTGCTCCAAAATGAGGAGTCGACATTTTGACACAGTTTAGCAGATTCAGCGCTCATCATCATCATCCATGATGCTTGACATTTCTACATACCAAGACTTCCAGGGAGTGCTACAAGCATTGCAGAAGCACTGGGAGCTCTGTACAATTTGGTTAATTTTCATAGGCCCAGTCTCATAACCTTTTAATTAACCCTCATAAATTAAAACACTCTGTTATTAAACATGCCAAACAGGATTCAATTTACACAAACGCAGCGCCTCCTGACCTGTAAACCACGCCAAGACAGAAAGTTCTCCCTGCAGTAAAGGAAGCCGGCCTGGTTACCGTTCTTCGCAGCGCAGCACCATCCCTGCAAGAGGAGAAATAATCCATCACATAAAAAGCATATTAAATTCACAAGGCATGTCCACGCTGTTTGATATAAATTCTGTCTTTGAATGATGTTCTATAAAAACAAGCATGGTCAGTACCTTATATGCCTGTAACAAAGCTAGATGGTCACTATTGGCCACAGCAAAGGCCAGTTTTTTCTCATTGGCTTCCTCTCGCTTATCCCACGGCGACACCTGGAAACAGACCAAGTGTAGAAATTTTAATCTCTACAATAGGACATGGCTGTCACATTAATACTACTACAATCAGGGTTGTGGTGCAGACACATATGGCCTCTCAACAGTGGCGAGCGGATTCTTACAAACGGTGATTTGAAAGCCAGACTGGCAGCGATGGTGAGTGCTGGGTCGAGGCAGCGGAAGATGGCACCGAACAGCATGAGTTTTCCAATGCGCACGTCAACAGGCAGGCAGGCCAGGTGGTAGCCCAGCGGGGTCAGCTTCTCATCTGCAGTCAGAGCGCCGAGGTCCTGAAGGCGCTGCTTGGCTGCATCCAGGCTTCCCACAGCCGGAGGCTCAATGAGCCGACAGAAGACCGACTCTAGTGTCTGCTCCGCAAACACGTCCAGGATTTTGATTCTGCCAGAAAGAGGGTAAATATAAACATGGTCAATAACTGTTTTGCATATCCCCAAAATTTGGCACAGTGTAAGTAACACCTGTCTGGAGAGAAGACCCTCCATTGACCACGGCACAGTGGGTATTTTCACTGGTTTCCCCTCCATTTTCAAGCATAAATCACAGTATCCTTGTCATGCACGGACCTCTATTATTTGCATTTGAGAGCCAACAAATCTGCTTGGCATTGTGCAAAGAGAAAACAGATGGTTGTACCGAAGGCAGAGCTGCTCGAGGGGCACTCTCTGGATCTCAGGCAGCTGTTGTTCGGCCAGCTGGTGTTGGAAGCAGTGGCTGGTGAAGAGGTGGAAGCAGACCCCCGAGGCCACGCGACCCGCTCGACCCTTCCTCTGCAGTGCGTTGGCCCGAGAAACCCACGAGTCCTCCAGGCTCTCCATGCTTTTAGATGCATCATACCTTAAAATGCAACCAAGACATACACATGAATGTGGATTTCAGTCCATCTAAACACATCATTTAACTATTTCAGTTGGTTGGATGCATCAGTGTTAATAAAACTGTATGAGTCACATCTAGTGTTGTCACAAATTAACATATTTTTACATATTTACAGAATAAACATGTTCAATGTAGGAACAGTGCAATGTAATGGTACCTTTTCTCCTTCATCCTGCCGGAGTCAATGACATAAACCACGTCGTCAATGGTTACCGAGGTCTCAGCGATGTTGGTGGAGATGATGATCTTTGTGACTCCTTCTGGAGGTCGACTGAAAACGGCCTGCTGCTCCTCATTGGACAGAGTTGAGTGGAGTGGATACACCACACACCTGGAGGGCGTACACTCACAGTTAGCATTTGACAAGTAGCTCATGTTCACTTTCTCTCCACATCAATAGACCTAAATAGCACTCAGCTTGTGGTGGCCAAAATATACATTTTGAATAATGAGCAGCAGTGTCTCTTTCCAGAAATCATGACCCGGTTAATCAAGAAAAAAGAAAAAAAAACATTTAGGGACTTAGGACACATATATGGAAACAAATGAACAATAGAGAAATGTAGCACAACATAAAAAGAGTTTAAGTTGCTGCAGTACACAAACAGACCTGGATGCACCCCGATTGTTGAACATTCTGTTGGACTGGAGTTGTTCATAGAGCATCTTGATCTCAGCGAGGCCTGGCAAAAACACCAGCACTGCACCTGCACATAGAAACCAAGATGTCAACACAAGAAATGTCTTTAACTGGATTAAAAATTACTAAGTTGAGTTGACATGGCTGATTCTTACCTGGTGGGTAGTTGTGCTTTCCGTCTACTATCCACTCCAGCAGGCTTTCCACCAGGTCCATGTTGATCTTGTCCAGGTCCATGGCAGAGATGGTCTTGAGCACAGACTTCTTAGTATCTGACATCAGCATGAACAGAATTTGATATTAATGCACTGATTAGCAGCAGTTTAGATAAGTTTGTTTGGTTAAAACCCAGGCGGTGTAGTTTGAGACGTATTACAACAGATCAGCACAGTTTATGTTCTTTCTCAACCCACCTTTGTATCTGACTGTGAGATCCTGCAGGCTGAGCTGCTGGTCTGGGACTGAATCTTTCACAAAGTCCTTTTTGTAAAACGACATGAAGTTCCAAACGTCCTCGCCCAAGTCGTCCACCACGTTCCTCGGCTCGCCTTTGCCGCCTCGTCCACCAGCGGAAGACGAATTCTGTTTCCCTGAGCGCATGTAAGGGCTGCCATCCTCAATGACGTAGCTGGAAAAATAAATTAACATGTATGGAAACAGAGAGGTGTGTTAGTAATCATGTATACAGACAAATTTTAAATATGTTCACAAGCTGAAGTTACTGAAATGTATGAGGATGTACGTACCCTGATTTAGCGATGGCATCTTCGAGAAACAATTGGTCAACAGGGAACGTACGTCCTGAAAGAAGACACAGTCATTAAGATGGAGAGAAAAATGAATGGAATGAGGCTGATCAGAATATAGTTCATAGGTTTTGAGCACAACAGATTGATTACCTGGTATGTGGACAGTGTTGCAGTTGTGGAAATAGTCAGCGAAGAGGTTGGCATTAAGGGTGGCACTCATTAGAATAATCTTCAGATCTGGCCTTTGTGCAATCAAGTCTTTGAGCACCAACAGCAAGAAGTCGCTGAAAATGACAAAGAGACAGTGACCAAGAAAAGCAGCATCAAAGAACAAGGCTGTGCATACTTTTTTCCTGTTGGCAATGCTTAAATGACAGTAGCTATGAAGTGGCAGTTTGCAATGCGTTCTGTGAGTGTAAGTGCACAATCTCACCTCTCCTCTGTTCGCTCGTGCACCTCATCCACGATCACATGCGTGACATCTTTCAGGTCGGCTTCGCCCTCCAGCCTTCTCAGCAGCACACCCGTGGTGCAGTACAGCAGTCTGGTGGCCGACGTCTGACCAAGAGAGCAGTCAGGGACAAGGAATTATATATTTTGAGTGTATTATTTTTGCACACATTTTAACAATCGATGAGACTGTTACTAAAAACCAGCCTAGAATGTATCCGTACCCTGACAGTCTCCAGGCGGATCTGGTAGCCCACTGAGTTGCCCAGACTTTCTGCACGTTCTTGAGCAACCCTCTGAGCCACAGAAATGGCAGAAATACGGCGAGGTTGTGTGCAGATGATGTTGGCCACCTGAGCAGCAGGGCCACTCAAAGAGGCGTCCAGGATGAACTGAGGAATCTGAGTGGTCTTACCACACCTGCAGAAAAGTCACATTGAAAACACCTTGAAACAATATAACATTTTCCAAGTCCTTTCAGGTGTTACTAATACTCAAAGAATATGGTAACATACTTCAATGTTTTACTAAATATAGTTTTGCCGTGTTTGTCTCCTATCTGCCTGCGGTCAAACTCAGTTCAGCCAAAAACTCCTTGAATTTTTGCCACATGGCTGTTGGTCACAGCTGAGTCACAAATGGCTTCATGATGTGCCGAGGAGTACAGCGCTTTTTCTTTTTCTTTTTCCAGACACAAATATTGATGAAATATCCAAATTTTAGGCTTTGACATAATCAAGTTTTGCAATGCAGGTCCCATAGGACAAATTTAAAGTAGTAATTGCTAATAATTTGCATTTTGACAGCTTCTGGGTCTGCTAAATGGTGTAATCTCAGCATTTTTAAGGAAAACATACCACTTAAACTGTCTGGTGGGTTTGGGGGTTCATAGTGTTAAAAGAACATCTGCAGAATCTCAACATCGCAAAAGAAAAAGAGCCCCATTGTCAGAGAAAGCACAGAAGGCACAGAGGGAAAGTGAAAAAATGTATAACAAGAGTAAAACTTGAGTGACTTGAGTGGATTCAGTACCAACAATCAGTGGGAATTACTTGTATTAGCTCAGTAAATATTCAGAGCAAAGCAACACATTCTTAATGAATTATCCATTTTTAAAGGATAATTGCCTGCTAATTTCAACTCTCTATGATGTTATAGATTTTTAACAGGAATCTTTTTAACATATTTGGCTTTTTATTGAGGGCGAATAAAGAGGCAATAATAGACGTTTTTAAGCCATAAAGCATGCAATTAAACAGTGGACATTTTAAAAATATAATCACGCTTTAGAAATCTTTAAATCAATGCCAATACTTTGTACTGCTCCATTTAACCTACCCAGTCATCCCGCTCACCACGAGCACCTGACACCGGTCCAACAAATCCAGGATGTTCTCCTTTTCTTGCCAAGCCGGGAGGTTCTTCCTCTCCTCCAGCATGGACCTGAAGCGCCTGGATGACTACGTTGACAGAAGAACGGAAACGTTTTAAAACACATTTTGTGGAAGAGGATGTAGAACACGGTAAAACGGAGACAAGATTTATTTTTTTGTCAGTTCTACCTGCTTCTTCTGGAACTCCCTGCACAGCTTGCCGTTTTCCTGCAGTAGGTTGTTTATCTTCTGGTTGTGCCTGTTCACCATCTTCTTCCTCAGATTGACATAGCTCTCATTCTCAACTGGAACAGCCTGATCTTGCTCATCCTCCTCCCTTTCATTCAGATCTTCTGCTTCTTCTGTCTCTTTCACTTAAAACACAGAAGCGATCAGATTTCAACATAAATACAGTCTACATGCTGAAAACACTAAACAGCGATAAAACAATCATCTGGTTGACTCACAATCTGTGGGTTTCTGGTTGTTGGGTAGCACATTCCTCCTGCTGTTTGTGTGATTAATACTGCTGGTGCTACTCCTGCTTTCCTCAGAGGCATTGCTCCTCACACTCTTGCTCTTTGCTATGGCGAGAGAAGGCGGAGGAAGCACCACAACAGGTGGCGGGGTGCTGTATTTGTGATGACTGGCAGCCAGCAGCTCTTTCATGGCATCCTCATCCTCGCATAAGTTTATCAGAGTGAAAACAACAGGTTCGCTGCTCTTTGCTGCAGCCAGAGCTTCGCCAAATAACCTCTCGGTGACGCTGAGCCTCCCTGCAGCCCCGACAGACTCATCATTGGTGCTGAAGGCAACTATCGGTGCCTGAAATGGGTAACGGTTTCCTTTAGGGAAACGCACCTCCAGCTCATACTCAGGAGGAGAATAGCTGCTGAAGCCAGGCTGGCTCGGGCCCTTCAGCTCTGAGGAATCAACCCCAGACTGCCCTTTGGTGGGCAGCTCATGTTTGAACTTGCATTTGTCTCCATAGCGGCAGCCTTGACCCTTCATGTAGAATTTGCAGATGGCATTACTGTTTGCACCTCCTCTGCTATTCCGACTTCCAACCTCTCTTCCACTCTTGGCAGAATTGTTTGAGAGGAATGAGAGGTCCAGGGTTACTGTCCAGACTGCATTGGCAATGCGCTCGCTGAAGCGCTCACTGTAAATGGCAGCCAGGGCCAAAGCTTCCTCCTGCCGCTGGTTTAAGCACTCATCCATAGGCACCATTGCAAGGTTGTCAGGAGAAACTGCCTTCTGGCCATAGCGCTCGCTGAAAACCTGGTGGAGGAGCTGCTCCAGTGTCGCCCCGAAATCCCCTCCTCCACACTCCAGCGCCTGTTTGCTGCGTTCCCTGTCGAAACCATACCTAGACAGAGGAAAGGAGTTAGAAGATAAAATATAAAATATAAACCAGACTTAGTTTTTCTCACATTGCAGAATCATAAAAAAAATGCAGGATGACAGTCTATATCTCCAAAATTCTAATTAATATGTAAAATAAAAGACAATCACCTGCAGAGTTTTCCTATAGCAAATAAGGAGATGACAGGTTCAGGCGTGGGCCGCTCATCGTCAGACTCTGGGTCATACATCGGGCTCTCTGCTCGCTCCACAGGGTCATCGCTAGTGGCCCAAAACTGTCCTTCCTCACGGTGATCCAACTCATCAAATTCCTCCTCGTCCTCTTCTCCCCCCGAATAATCTGAACCACATTCACTGAGGCAGAGAGGGTGGCATGAGTTTACTTCTTGGTCATCCAATTAAGTCTCTTTCAACAAACAAAAGGCATGTTTAGAATCATGTACTTACTCATAGGGCTCATCAAAGCCCTGGGTCTGGAGATCCCGCAGGAGCTCCTTGAGTTGCTCTTGGTTCTCATTAGTCATGAAGATCCTCGGCATGGGCATGTTGCTCGCTTCCGGCCTGATGCTGTCACCTGACTTTGGAAGCGTCCTGGTACTCGCCAGGGATCTTGGGAGAGCCTTACCGCTGCTTCTCCCGTCCCCTCTGCTGTCTCTGTCTCGATCCCTCCCACCCCTTCCTCGACCCCCGTTCCTGGGACCGGCACGACCACCACCACCACCACCTCGTCCTTTGCCAGGTCTGAAGGTAAACAGAGAGGTGGAATTAGAGGGTAAAAAAAACAATAATATAAATTCAGCACACTGTGATAATTCCTTTGCGATGAATTCATACTTGCTGGAACGAGAGGGTCCAAAATCGAGGCTGAAATCATCCCCATCATCCCAGCAGCCAGCTCCTCCCTTCCGACTTCCACCTCCACCACCTCCACCGCCGCCTCCTCCACCACCACCACCCCTTGGTTTGTTAAATCTCCCCCCTCCTCTGTTTGGCTTCCCACCTCTTCTCCTTGCATTCATCTCTCTGTCAAAACACACATGGCAGGTGTCATCACATGCTTCCTTTGCATCACTGTAGCTACAAAAATAATGTTGAAATTCACTGCTGTCCCTCTAAAATATACTCACCTTAAATCAGTGTCCTATCATAGCAGCAAACAATCTGTGAAAAGAGACACAAAATGCACAGTTTGAGTAAATTCTCTTAGCCTTAGGAGCATCCAGCAATCCTCGACAGACCAGAGAGAGCTGCTGGTTGCGGGCAGAGCAGGCAGCTACTGTACATCCACAGCAGAGCACACAGTCGCATATAGCTGTGGGGTGATTCATTGTGGCACTTCAGTTCAAGTGCAAGCAATGAGATGGTGGCTGACACACAACGCTGCTGGCTACAATTATGCAATCAAAGTGAACATGCAGACACACAAACCCTCCCCAACCGGGACGATGAGCATTTAACTTCACGGTTATGTGGCTGGCAGAGGGTATCCTCAGCAAAGCGCAAAAAAAGCAGGACATGAGTCGTATTACAAATAGTAGAAATAAAGCGCCGAGTGGTGAGCTTTAAGTACTGAGCCTCGGCTAGCTAAGAAGCTAACAGCTAGCAAGCTCACTTCTGATATAACAAGCTAACTGAGAGGAGCTTCCACGAAAGTAAAGTCGAGACGTATCACTGCTCATAAGTGCCAGAAAATGTAAAGACATGTTACAAGTGGTAAGAAAAATATAAATAAAAAAGATATTAAAACTCTTAACAGTAAGTTTGAGCAAACCTGGGCCAGCTGTTGCTACCACCGGCAGCCTGCATCTCTTCTATTGGCCGAAACTCGGAGTTCAAAGTTTCTTTTCCGGGTTAACGCACAGACAGCTCCGAGGACTTTGTGAATATATACGTATTTAACAATATATTGAAGTCAATCTGTTAAATAATTATTGGCATACATTGCAGTAAAACGCGTTTTTTACGAAAAGAAAATTAAAGTTTAAACCGTTATTTAAACTAGTCTAATAAGTAACCATGGCAACAGCGGTTTGCGCAGAGTTGCCGGAGCAGCTCAGAACTTCTCGTGAAAACTCGCTATTTTAAAGAAGATTAAAGGGAACAAATACACCAGAGTGTTAGCTGTGTCATTATTACAACTTGTTTAAAAACTTGTTTGACTTTTAAAATCATCGGCTGAATTATAATCGATATGAGTGGAAGAAAAACACGTTTTTGTTTATTTTTAAAACTTTCGGTTTAAGACGTTTCTTTTAGCTAGGTTAGCGCTAAATCCGTGACCATGGCAACAAAGGTTTGTTTTGAGCTGCCATAGCAGCGCACAAGTCACAGCTTCCTGTCAAAATTCGCGATTTATATGGCGATTAAGTGAACAAAAATGGCACCGAGTTAGCTGGTGTCATTTTCAGTTTTTTTAAAAAAATAGTTATTTGACTTTTTACATCTTTTTTTTCCTTCTTCTTTTTACAGCATATAGGTCGGTTTTGCAGCAGGTTTGCGGAGCTCCTGGAAGCCGCCACAGATGTCTGGTAAGAAACAACTTCTTTAGTCTTTGCTGTCTGCTGTTTAATGTTTCTATGACTTTCATTTCTTTGCACAATTATAGTAAATACCCAAATTCATGGCTTGCACATTTTTCATTGAGTGTTCAAGGCAAATGTGTCTGTTTACAGATGAAGGGCTTGTAAAAGTGTCCTACGTTTTCCCAAATGGGGACAAATATGGTGAGTGATGAAGGTTTACACTTTTAGTACAGTTAGTGTAAACTGGAGTGAGATGCCCCGAGAGATAAATAAACAGCATTAAAATCATTTTACTAGTACTAGGGAATAAAAAGAAGTCGTTTTTAGCTATGTTCATGTAACATTTCAACAATAAAAATACACCTGTGCTTTTTTGATTTACATATATTATTTATATATACATGCATGTACAGAATGTTTTTTAATGTTTACATGAGAATTGTGAGGAGGGTGAACTATTAGTTTGAATAAAAAACAACAAATACTTTTTGTCTGTAATATGTGAAAGTGTATTTCTCACTGCTGTAAACTAAGCATCTCTGCTGGTTGCTGATTTAACATTATTTTATTGAAAATCTAAGTAGCAATGATGATAAAATATAGTAGAATTGGAACCTAAAGAACGTTTTATTACTTAAAATCACTCGTATGTGCTACACATGCTGTTTATTGAACTTGCAACACTTACATTTTTTTTTTTTAATTATCCTTCATGAAAAAAAAAACATGCTCATTAGTGTTTACATGGCTGTGCAATGAAACTGATTTTGACTCTGAATATATATATATATATATATATATATATATATATATATATATATATATATATATATAAATGTATATGAATATGCATGTACAGAGTGTTTTTTAATGTTTACATGAGAATTGTGAGAAGAGGAACTATTAGTTTGAATAAAAAACAACAAATACTTTTTTTTCTGTAATATGTGAAAGTGTGAGAGTATTTCTTGCTGCTGTAAACTAAGCATCTCTGCTGGTTGCTGATTTAACATTATTTTATTGAAAATCTAAGTAGCAATGATGATAAAATATAGTAGAATTAGAACCTAAAGAACTTTTAATTACTTTAAATCACTCGTATTTGCTACACATGCTGTTTCTTGAACTTGCAAAATTAAGATTTTTAAAAAAAATTATCCTTCATTTAAAAAAAAAAACAAAAAAAACATGCTCATTAGTGTTTACATGGCTGTGCAATGAAACTCATTTTGACTCTGAATATATATATACACCTTAAAAGACACTAGATTTGTCTTCCCCTGGTTGACTATACCATGTGTTCTCCACAGAGGGGGAGTGCAGCAGATCTGAATGTGGAGC
Organism: Stegastes partitus; assembly: GCF_000690725.1. NCBI lineage: Eukaryota > Metazoa > Chordata > Actinopteri > Pomacentridae > Stegastes > Stegastes partitus. The sequence continues at coordinate 36,399 of NW_007579293.1, forward strand.
GATAGTGAGAAGTGGTAACGGTAAACACACCTCCGCAAGTGGTGTCACCTACATCGGAGAGTGGCACGAGGACAAAGTGTGTATTTGTTGTGTGTCGACCCACTGTGACAAAACACTGAGCGGCTGTATGCTGCTTAGTCATGCCCTCTCTCTGTGTCTGTCCCAGATGCATGGCAGAGGGACCTTGCAGCATCCCTCTGGAGCAGTATATGAAGGAGAATTCAAAGGCAACATGTACCACGGCACGGGGACATACACCTTCCCAGATAAATCAGTGTATAAAGGTCACTTTCAAGAGAACAGGTAAAAAGTTGGGTTTTTTTTGGAACTTACTACATCATCTAATCAGTGTTTTCTGAAACAGGCAGTTTTCGAATGACTATATTGTACCATGGTGCTGTGGCCTAACTGATGTGCAAATGTTCAGGGTTAGCCTGTAACAGCAAAGCTCCAGTTTTACATCTTCACAGCAATGAGTGGTTTTGTCCACCTCAATATGACATATTCAGCATTAACCCTCTGAACCCCCAAACCTGCCAAAATAATTTGCCAAATTAGACACCATGTAACATATCTATAGCATATGGAGTCGCCATTTCTTTTAATATGGTAACACCTGTGGTCACTTAGTAAAATGTTGTATGTGTTGATTCCAGGTTTTCACAGTTTTTCTAAAATAAATAATCAAAGAAATGTAACTTTGATTTGTTTTGCTGCTTCCACTGAGTTGCAGGATGTTATATTGCAGCTAAAACTGAACCTACAGTGAGTAAAAATGTCACAAAAGAACAAAACGGCCAGAAACTGCTTGGGGTTCAGAGGGTTAGTTTACTGTTTACGTGTGTCTGTAAACCACTTAAATTGACCTGATGTTTCTTTTTAATTAAACCTTAAGCAGTAATTTTCTGGGAACCCTAAACAACTGCTATTTTCGTTTGTACAACTGCATCAACATTTTAGATGTTTCAACTGCTGTGTTGTAGGTTGGAGGGAGACGGGGCCTTTATTAACGCACAGGGCCTGGTTTGGACCGGCGAGTTTCACGGGAAAGCAGCGCTGGGCCTCAAACTGCAACACAGCATTTAGGCAAAACCAGCTTTTGTGCACTGCTCTGTATAAAACATTCTATGCTCTGCATTAAAATGAAATTGTGATAGATACTCATGTGTACTGCTTTCACACGTTTTAAATAAATGTGTTTACTGTGCTAAATGCTGACAGATAGACCCATGTTTCTGCTCATGTACAAAGATCACACATCCATTTATATTGACGTAGTACTAGTGGGTAAATATCTGTGAAATCAGTGAGTCACGTCTTCTGAGTCACTCTCTCAGCTTTATCTCCTGTTTGACTGGCTGCAGTGCACCGATACGCCAAGTGTCGCTTGATTTCACTTGGGAAATATCACACTGGGGTTATTTTAGCTCTGCTATCTTCTCACTCTGCTTGTATGTGTGCAGTAACTGTGAGAGCACTTACTTCAAGAATATTAGTGGAAAGTTGGCTGCACTCATTTCATAGCCCTCTTTAAGCCTGACAAAAGAAGCATTATTTATCCCTCACTTCTCCCTGATTTCTCATCTGTGAGATTGAAGGACGAGCACAGGGGGAGTTTTACATCATCCCGCTACCAGCCAATCACAAAAAGGGGGCATACGCTCACATCCCCTTCCCCAGCTGCTGCGCCCAAACCGCTGGAACATTGGCCTGCAGACGTGTGTGATGTGACGCAAGCGTGTGGTCAGTCTGACCTTCAGTGTGTGCCCACACACAGCTCTGAGTGTGAACCAGCTCTGTAACCCCCCTCCGGCGAATAGAAAAAAAAAAAAAACTAGTTCACAAACAAAAAAAGTGGTCAACACTGTTTAATAAGCAACTCTGATATTGTAATCTGTCATTCTATTGTATAATGCCTCTATGGAATCTGTAATTGCACGTACCCCTGAACAAAGTCAGTATTGTGTAGTTACTGTATCTAGACTTTTACAGATATGGAAATGTGAGTAACAAAACACATAGTAACATCCATAACAATGCTAAACACTTTGATACAAGAAACAGCAATTTTCATCGATTGTACAATTTTTCAGGTAGAAAATAACGTTTTGTTTTTGTTTTTTTTTTGTATTGCAAACCTTCAGTAGTGATTTCAATATGGCGGCAAAATAAAAAATAGGAAATGGCACTCGAATTTTGGCACGAGATACAAAAAAGTACACCTGAACTTGAAATGCGTCGACACAAAACTCACGATGGGGTTACGGTGACCATGTACAGCCTGTGCAGTAAGAGGTTGGTGCTTCAGGTGTTGCTGCAGCGAGAGAACGTGACGATAAATGTTTATTCCTCACTGCAGGTAGTGAGCTAGACGATGGCAAGGAAGCTTTTTAAAACTTTTGCAATATATTATCTCCATAAACCTGAGAGTCTATAAAGTATACAATATTATTTTTTTTTAAAGATATCCTGAAGAAAAATAAATAGTTGTGATGCAGAACATTGTGACTTTAAGAGGAAAAAATACAATTCTTATTGTGCTGGAAACATCATTAGACCCCCCCCGAAAAATTAGCCGTTTAAAATGTCGAACACAGGCACAGAACAGAACGGTGGTCATGCACGATTTCTACAGAGAAGACCCAAATTATTATTCTATACAGAGTTGATACGTGACGGCTCTTGACCCCTCGGAGCAAGTTGGGTGACAATTTGAATCATAGGAAAAGAGCTGATCTTTTTTGTCCTCTGTGCTCGTTTGTGTAGAGACGTGTCCAAGAAAACACTTCGACCCTGGAGCCCCGCTTAGGTAGTCGCAGGTGAAGGAAGTTACAGTGACGACAAACTAGAAAAACAGCACCATTTTTTTTTTCCTTGTGTGTTCTTTCAAGCAAAGGTGGCAAAGGTGTGCTGGCCAAGGCCGCCACCAGTGTGCTCAGTGGTTTATGTAATTGTGCTGTTGTCAGGCAGATGGAGAGGGTGTCAGCAGGGAGTTCAGCTTCGCACAGAATTCCTGCTTTTTGCGTTTTTTAAATAATCGCTGATATTCGATTAACCTTCGTAGAAAAGCTCAGGGAAGCAACACCGAGAGGCTCTTTATTAGAGCTGTGCTGGTCTGGCTGAAGAGCGCATTGAAATCAACAAGTTCGCCTTGATCCTGGAGGCTTTTCTCTTTCAAAACTGCATTTAGAAAACCCTTCAGATGGCACATTTGAGTTTACTTGCGCAGCGGCTTCTTGGCCTGAGGAAGGAAAACACCCACAAGTGCTCGACACTCGGCGAGAACCGCAGTCGTGTTTTCACTTCCAACGGCACATAAGGAGCAGCAACGTGTCAACAACAAGTGGCACAGAGCCGGAGTTTCTGCTTTATCCAAAAAGTACAAGTTTAGTAAAAGAGAAAAGTCAAATACATGTCTGGTTAGCATCCTTTTGTATGCAGCAATCCTGAGGAATGAACTATGAAGCAAGTTTGACAAAACCCCAAGCAGATATATCACGACAACGGTTATCAGCTTTCTTTGTTAAACAGGTTTTCTTCCTTATTCTCTGTGTGCACTCTAATAAAAAAAGGGCATTTAACGCAACAATTGACTCTGCTTCCGCACAAAATGAACCCCACGGTGTGTCGCCTACTTCAGTCAAGAGGAACAGCTTGTTATAAATGGAGAGCTATGAAGAATATCAAACTGCTAAAAAGCGCTGCTACTGATGCAAAAGAGGCATGCTGGTGGAAAATTGTTAATCATGTAGTGAATACATATTTGCAGATCAGTGCACTCTCAATGCAGCCACATATCTCCTAAATAACATAACATTTGAGCTCTTAAAATTGAAATTCATTCATTTAGACATGCTACTCAAGACGGTCTGTCTCATGTTGAAGGATAAGTGGAAATATTTCAGTTTTTATCCAAATCAAGGTGACGCTAATGTGAGTGATTGAATGTTCTCAGCAAAAATACCAATAAACCAATTCGTTTTCTAGTCTGTTGCTCTATTAGCTGCAGTACCGGCAGTACAAGACACTTGGCAGCATCAGTTGCCATGGCGATATAGCAAGTTAACACAGACCTTTATCACACTGAGAACTCTGACTTTAGGCTCAACGCATCTTGCAAACTCATTATTCTCGCTTCATAGTTCACCCCTCAGGACTCGAATGCGGCTGAGGCTCAGTGTGTAAATGAACAAATCCTATAGGTTTGATGGTGGCGCGCATGGATGCTGCCGCCCCTTCAGGAGACAGCGAGAGTGAACGTTTAATGTCTTATCCCAGACGTGCATTCTGCAAAACTGACTAATTAAATGATGCTGAAGAAAGCTCTCTTATCTTGCCTGTACTACTGTGTATGTACTGCAAAATGAAAATAAACTTGATTTGAGGACATCAGTGTTTACAGATGGGACTTTGGGATTTGAAGATATTTGGAATAGCAGGAATTCTGTACAAGGTTTTCTGTTTTTTTACATTAAAAAGAAAACAAATAGGATACAATTTCTTCCAAACAAGCATCACTATTCTCTACCTTCTCTCCACATTTCCCCACTTGTGAATTTCTTTTTTCTTTCTGCCCACACACAGTTTGAACATCCACAAACAAACCCATACACTTACAGCTGGTATATATTTCTCTCACCTTTTGTTTTTTTTGGTGCCATGAGAGCAAACAGCTCCTACTTCTACATTTGGACTATCGTGACCCTGTGGTTTGTCTTTTTTTTTTCTAGAAAATACATAAGAAAAGATTTGAAAACCTATCATCGACAATCAAATACCCCCAATAACCCGCAGTAGGCTTTGCGTTAAAAAAAAAAAAAAAAAGAATAGAAATAATTCAAATGTACATCTTTCTTCATCATAAAATGTTTACCGACACACACTGATACAAATAAATAGGTTACTAAGGAGTCCGAAAAGCACCGACGTGTTAAAAAAGGGGACGTACTGGATAATATAAACGGACGTTTTTGTTGTGTGACATGAGGGGGGCAGTAAAACTGGCTAACACAGTCTCCTGCTACCAGATTTTCTTATATAAACTGCTACCTCTGATCTTGCCTGTCGTGTGTGTTCACAGTAGTCGTAGGCACATGTTAGTGTGTGGCATCAAAACCAAGCACTCCATTTTCACTTCGCTGGTGACTTCACAACCTCCAGCTGCTGCTTTCTTACCTCACTTCCATCGCTACAACCTTCACATTTGCATCAAGCCCCATATTTCTCCCCCCTCCACTACCCTCCCTCCCTGCCTGCCTCCAGTGGGTTATGGATTCTGCAGCAGCCCCTCCCACTGGATGGGCTGCGAGAACACCTCCCTCTCCAGCCACATCTCGTAGCTGTAGTGGAAGTCCTCGGGCAGCTCCACCCGCTGGCCCAGCACGCTTTGCAGGCAGTTGTCCACCGGTGTGAAGTCTCCGTTCTTGTTCTTATCGTAGCGGCGGCTGTTGAACTTCTCGATGCTCTCCCGTAGGGCGCACTCCTCCGCCTGGAAGTCCCACGGTCGGGCGTCGATATCTGCCACCAAAACCAAATGACAAAAAAAAAAAAATATCTATCATGTCTCATCTTTTCTTCGCTCTGCTCATCTTCATTTTCTCCTATAGAATTCTCCCTCTTTCTGCCTCCATCCATCTCCCTCTCTCCAACACTCATGGTGACAGATCACTTGCTCTCCCGTGAGGGATGGTGACCCTGAAAAGTCCACCTCCCCCCCCGTCCCACGTTGCTATGGCAACACAATCCAGACTGTTCGCCAGTGGTTGCTGGAGTGTTTCACACACACTCATGTGAACATACAGGAATCATACAACCAGATACATGAACACCCACATGCATTATTGTAGTTATTTCTACCCTGATATGTCGCGTTTTCACAGCCTCCAGTAAATTATTTATGGTGCTGTCTCTCTTCTGTTAATCAGCTTTGTAGGAGGCTACAGAGGATGACTGCTGGGGCTAATTAGCCTCATGAACGCTTCATTCAAAACGATCTGAAAGGTTAAGCTGAGTTGTGACCAGTATGAGGTCACAGTGTGTTCTGAGCACTGCAGATTATTCCTAATTTAGAACCCACTTTCTGTAACACTACTTCAAATTAACCCTCTGAACCCTTAAAAGGCATGTTGTCTTTGAAAAGTCAAATCATGACACCATTTATCTGGGCTAGAAACTGTAAAAACAGATAAAACTGTTGGATCATTCCTTGAACTACTCATCTGCTCCGTCTTAAAATGTAACCAAATCTGAGCTCAAAATCGGGATATTTCAACGAAATCACTTTATTCCACATGTTCCGTTTAGATTTTTGCCAAAAATAAAGCAACTGCAACAAACTGATTCTATAAAAATTTTTTAAAATTAACCATTCGCCCTAAAAAAAACAAACAAATTGCACTCCTTCATACGATTGTGAAGCCATTGGTGGGTTAACTACCACCAACATTAATGTAAAAACAAAATTCTGGGACATTTTGGCTGAACTTCAGGCTGTGTTTATGCAGAGCAGATAGGAAACAAGTACGGAAACAAATTAAACCTTGAGGTAGTAAAATATCTATAATATGTAGTGTCACCATTTTTTTCCAGTATTGGTAATACCTGTGGTCAATTTCTGTCAAATAAACAATCAAAGAATTTCAACTGTGTTTTTTTATGATTTGTGTCTCCCTGCTTCTAGCCACGGTTGTGCTGTTTCCACAGAGGTGCAGGATTTGATATTACACTGAAAAGTGAACCTGCAGTGCATACAAATGTGACCACTTGGGATGCAGAGGTCTGAGCTGCACTTGATAATCTTTGATGACATAATACACTTGTTTCATCACCATGAATCATGAATTAGGGCTTTAACAGTGAGTCACACGTGTTCCAACCAAAATGCTGCTTGAAAAAAGCATTTTTTAGATGATATGAACTGTTTATGTTGCTATTTATATCTGTAGTACATCCCCTTTTTCCTTTTTTTATTGTATTTGTCACTGTTTAGCCCGTGATCTCTCTTTTCAGTGAGTATGTAAACACTGACGAGGAATACGGATGATTCAAAAACAAAAGCCTTAGTAAAACCTAGATGCTGCTGTAGATGTTAAATCAGTTCATGTCTTTGTCAAAAAAAATAACCCAAAGCATGTCATCTGTAATGAGCGATAAACCACCATCACTAAAACACTAAATGGTTCTTTATCTTTACCGGCTCAAAGTGGGTTCATGAGTCTTGCTACTTGGTATTTACCGTTTCCGTAGGCCCAGTCATCGTTGAGCCTGTGGCGGACTTTCTGGTAGATGGCCGACATGGTCTTCATGTTGCTCTTCCTCCACTGGCGGCCCAGGTACTTGGTCTGGATCTTTAAAAGCTTGAGAACGTAGAGCTGCATCATGGCCTGCTTCACCTTCAGAGCTCTCTTCAGGATGGGGGCAGATTTGAAAACAACCAGCATCTGAAAAGAGAAAGAACATTTTTTTTAAACCACAAATGCAAAAAAAAAAAACCTGCAGATATTTCTCCTGTATTTAATTCTAGAAACTTAAAATTAGGCAGATATCACATGTATTTCATGATAAAGACACTGAGTTCAAATGAAAGTTCCACATTAACACCATGGCTATCGTATGCAGAGAGTTCAAGCTGCAACAAGAGAGCAGTTGCAAGTGATGTGTCTGCACCATGTAGATTTAAAAATAGACCAGCAAGCATAAGAATAGACCGGCCTTCTATTTATATTTTCATGTGAAATGTGCAGGGCCCTTTACATGGTTCACAAAGTGTCTGTTTTCATAAATTAAACAACCAGGATAGAAGAAAAAAAAACTTTTTCTCCAACAGGGCTTCAACTTTGGCTCTTGATGAGCCTGACAGCATTTATTTTCCAGTACCAGCTGGAGGTTGACTAACTTTATCCCTACAGTTCCACTATAGTCTGTAGATGTTAACTTACACATATTACACAAATACAGTGTAAAATCTGAAGTTTCACAGAGCTGCACTGTCCCCAAAAACTGACGACACAGTTAAAGTTTACCATCTTGTTTTGCTTGTTTGTATGCTTCAGTTCAAGCAAGGCAAACATCCATTCTGTGGTGTATCTGAACAGTTTGAATATGTTCAAGGCTTCTTTATGAGGCTTTGCAGTGGTGCAGCATTACCCACCATGGTCCTCGAGTGCTTCCACTTGGTCAGCTTGTTCAGGATCCTCAGCAGATTGATGCAAGAAAACAGGTTCCTCCAGCAGAATTGGTTGCTGTCTCCTGCTTCCTGAAAACACACAAAGATACACCGAGGTCACACATTTCTAGTTAACCGTCATCCAGTGGAGCTCAATCAGACAGAGTTGATCTAACGGTGCTCACCAGGCTCTCAGCTGTAAGTTCAGGCATCTCATGGACCACACAGTGGGGAAAGTCCAGAACACAGATACTACAATGTGAACACATGAGGAAAAAATCACTTTACACATCAACCTATCACTTTACATTACGAAGAGGTTCTCTTATTTTGTTTTTGAAGATGTTACACTTCTCAACCAAGAAGCTTCTCCAGTTATGACAGATATGGAGTCCCCAGTATGTACTCTTATCCAGACTTTACATGGCTCATTAATAGTCCAAGATTCCAGTGAATCGAGGTGTAAATGGTTGTGAAGCTGCAAAGAGACTCAAGATGTTAATAGAAGTGGAATTTTCTGGGTAGAGATCTCAAGACTGCATTAGAAGTACCTGATAGTTGGTGTCGTAAACAGTTATAGAGTAAAGAGTGAATAAAACCATTCATGTTAAACTGGAGGAGCCATCTCTAAACAGAGGAGAGCGTCTACATATCAGGGACTCATAATACAGTCTTGAGTTCTCGTGAGAGGTGGAACATCTTCAAGAACCAAAAAGACAAATAAAAAAATTATTGTCACCTACTCCTGATTTAAAGTACATAATATATACAGTCCTGTAGTGCAGCGTGCACATAAGCTAGAGAAAAAACACTCAAACATTCCTCTTGCAGTAATTCTTTATGTAATTTGTGATGTTATATTTAATGTGAAATAGGCCATACTTACATAGCAGGTAATCAAAAACAAGAAGTGTAAGAAACCTGTGACGGCTGTTGCTGTGAGAATTTTTAAAATGCAGCCACTGAGCTGCTTTCTTCATTTTAACTTTTTAAGAAATGCATCATCTGTGGTTGAAATTAGTCAGGTACATGCTATTAGAGATCATTAATTTATACAGAGTCTTGAGCTCGGCTGTTCAAACTGAAATCTGCATTTCAAAACAAAGCCGACGGCACTCTTAGTGAGGGTGTAGCACCAGGGAAAATGATCCTACCTGTTTTTGGCACTGATATAGGACATGATGTTCTGGTTGAAGAACTTGAGGATGAGTGGGATACAGTTGGCAAACACCAGGTGCTGGGAGACAATCTCGAACTGCAGGAAGAGAGGAGGCGGCGGAGAGGAACAGTTAGAGAATTTGGCAACGACTTAAAAACGTACCTCCTCCCGACTGAACTGTTAGTTTTGGTCCAATAAACAAATCACACCGGATTAATATGTTCTACATGTATATTCCTTCATTTGAATTCCCGTTTGGTTGTCAGATGACATTTCTGCCACACTGTGATGTTGTTTGAGGGGGGAAATCCAAATGTCTACAAAGAATAGACGAGAAAAAAACATAATCCTGCAGCCGGTAATCCTGTATCACTGACGAGTTCCTCGTGTGGGGAAAAGATCAAGAACCAGAGGATTTTTATTGTCATGTGGCAGCTATACAAATCCTTCACCTCATTCAGGAAGCTTTACCAAGATTAAAAACCGGGAGCAGTTTCACTTCCGAAAACATCAGGAGATGATATTGAAGCATTTTGAGCTCACTGCGGTTGTTTAATGTGCTAGATTTCGCCGTAACATTGAAACTGAATGCTCAAATAATGGACAAAAGTAATCAATTTGACTTCCCACTGCTGCAAAAAAAAATGTTAATCTCCTTTTGTGGCAGCAGAGGGCGCTACCATTACAACAAGAGTGAGTTTAAACAGGTGAAGGAATGTCCCTTCCTAGCAACAGAAAACATCTGCATCCCTCATCCAAAAAACTACTGATCAAAGAAGTCAAATAACTGATATGGGGAGAAATCCACCTGAAAAACAAGTCGATTTTATCCCAATCTCTTTCAATCGGTTTTCACTGGGAGGCTGAATCAGGAGGTTGTGAGATGTGAAAGAGGGGGGGATGGGGGTCCAAAGGTGGGAGAAGGAGAAGAGGATTAACGGAGGAAAGTAATGGCATGCTTGACCGGTTAATCAGGTGAAGGAAGGCGACGGCATGGGGGGAGGTGCAGGAACGTATGTGGATATATGTGTGCTGCAGGGAGGCGAGACGGAGAAGATGGGAGATGCGAGGTGCCTGCAGGAGGTGCATGTGTTTGCTACCTGATAGATATGGTTGAGCTTGAAGTGCTTGAGGAGCAGCAGCAGCAGAGCCGAGATGGCCTTGACGATGATTTCCTTGTGACGGTTCACGTCGATTCCCAGCTTCATGCTCTGAAGGACTGTGATGCTGGAGGACGTGCAAACACACAGACCTTCAGGTCTTTAATTATAATATTAATAATAACACAGCTTTGCTTAGATTAAAAAAACAGTAAGAGACGGACGGTTCTGCCTTGAACAAGCAGATATCTGAGGTTTTTTTTTAACTACTGCCAAGCTATTATTTCAAAGCAGGTTGAAAAAAATATGGATTTCAGCCATCAAAATGTCAGACAAGGTTGAGGGTTGTTTTTTTTTTTGAGTTGGTGGTTTTTATTCTTTCTTTTTTTTCCAACAGGGAAGCTGTCTTTCCTTTCACTGGCTGAGTGTCAGCTAAAAAACGGAGCCATCCTACAGACTAAAAACAACCCACAAGGAGTGTATTTTCAACACTGCACCATCAGCCAAGACAGCTGATGAGAAAAAAAAAGGCTTTTCTTGCAATGTGATTGGACAAAAATGGAAAAAAAATAATATATAAATAGCAGCCTGATTATCTCTAAATAACGGTGAAGGAGTTGCTCCCAAGAGGACTCCTGTTATTACATTGCATCTTTTTTTTTTATAACCAATTACTGCTCAACAATTAGGCTGTAAAACTGCATTTGTTCTCCAAAATCGCCTGAATGTCTGCGGCAGCATAAAAACAGCACCGGGGGGGAAAAAAACAAGACATTCAAGGACTGCAGCAGTGTTTCCTTACGGCATCTCTTCAGGCAGCACATCAGCCAGGATGTTGATAGAGTCGGTTTTGGCTTTGGAGGTCGGAGCTGCAGCCAGCAGCAGCTTCAGGAGGGCGATCTGACAGAAAGTACACAACAAAGTAAAACACTACACCGAAGCAGACAGATATGTGTGAGATTTGTTTTTATTTATGACGTCCGAGTCAAAAGATCTTCCATATGTTTATTCTAGTACAAAATAAAAGGCAAATCCATCTTAGAATTCTCTGCAGTGCTCCTCAGATAGCCTAATACTGACTTCACAGCTTCACAGACGTGCAAGATTAACACAAAAAAATCCAACCTACATTAATATTTTGAAACTTTTCTCGCCTAAAGTTAGTTCTGAATCAGTATTCTGCCTGTGGTGATGCGTTGCTTGTTTCCAAGGTCGAAGCTTGTGGGATTATGGAGCAATAACGCTAATGAAAAACTTAATTAAGAGCCACTCACCACATACTGTGAGAGGTTGGGAAGCATTCCCAGGTAGAGCATCTCTGTTGGAGTCTCCTCCACCTCCTCCTCGCCCTGAACACACACATGTACGGTGTAAATTTAGAACCAACAGCATCCACTGAATGAGGCAAACAGCTTGTTAATATTTCAACTAATTATTGTTTTTAGTAGCTAACTGGAGAAGCATGTTTTTCTATATTTTAGGTTTAAGTGACTAACGTTACCAACCAGAGTGAGCGGACACTGTTGCAGCTCTTCTTCTCTTTTGATCTGCACTTCAGCAATGGACACGTATTTATGCTGAAAAAAAGGGAAGAAACGGTAACGATACAACACAAAACACTGCATATAAAGGCTTCAGGTTAATTAACACTGTTGGGTGGCACCAGGGGGAGGATTGTTTAGTGTAACTACACTTATCAGTCCGTTTAAACGGGAGGTATGGATTTTTAAGTGGGATGCCGATATCAGGGGATTCAGCAACGTGGGACTATCGATTAGGAAACACTCGAGCCATAATGAGCCAATGCGAGGGAGAACGAGAAGAAAAGGGCATTTAGAGAAATGAGAAAAAATAACATGCAGCATCGGAACATTAGGTTTTTGTAAAGTGATAGTTTCGTCTCTAGGATTTGAAATGAAGCAATCAAATGGAGACTTTGAGTTTTTATTTAGTAATTACAGCCACATTTCACACAGGCTCTAATTTCTCACAGGGAAAGTAATTAGTCAAGCGACTGATGAGCTGTTTGCTGTTATTTTATGACAAATTAAGGACATAAAGCTGATTTTTAAGTGTTGAACTTGTGTTTGGCTGCTGCTCACAGGAACTTTCTGTGGTCTAAAGAGGTGTTGATGCAAGTGAAGGAGGCCAACAGTAGGACGAAGAACAAAAGAGAAGTATCAGAGCGATAGCAGTGAGTTAAGTGACTGATGAGCTCAGCAACACCTAAAGTCCTGGAAGACCACGGAAGATAACTAAAGTAGATGATTGTTTTGATGAAGACAAACTCCTTCACATCATTTAGTGAAGTCAAAAACAGAAGAGGTGAGTGAGTCATTATGTACAATCAAGAGCCACCTTCGAGGGTTTGTCTCAAGATCTAAAACCACTAGTAATGCTCAAGAACAGACAGACCACATTAGACGTTGCTAGAAAACGTCTAAAAAAAAAAGAAGCTCTGGAACAAGATTCTTGCAACAGATGAAACCAAGACGAACTTGTACCAGAACGATGGAACGAGAAAAGGATGCAAGAGGACAGGAAGGATTCACGACCACATCATCTGTCGATGGAGGCCGAGTTCTAGCGTGAGCATGTGTAGCTGCCAGTGGAACTGAGTCATTTAGTGAAGAACAGCGTATAGAGCTGTACTTTCTGCTCAGACTCACTCAAATGCTGCGAACCGGTAAGTCGACGCTACACGGACGAGACCCAGTGACCCGAAACATACTGCGAAGGCGACCTGAGCGCTTGTCGAGTCAGTCGCCTGACCTCAACCCAACCGAGCTGCTTTTTTACTCGCCGAGGAGAAAAACTGAAGGCAGGAACACCCACAAACAAGCAGCGGGTGGAGGCAGTAAAGACTTGGCAAAGCATCTCAAGGGAGGAAACTCAGCATTTGGGTTCCACATTTGTGTCCCAAGTATTAAAAATAATCCTTATATTTAAAATGATGTTAGTTTGCCCAATTACTTTGAGAGAATGGGTATGAAAGTGGCTTTAATTCCTAAGTGGTTAATGCAATATCCCTGTTAAAGCTCTTCAATCACACCTTGACTGCTTCATTTGAAAAAGGCAAAATTGTGTCACTGATGTCTCCTCTTACCTGTTTAAGAGTCTTGACGCTCTCATGAATGGGTCTGGGTAGGCCCACCAGGGTCTCTGTGTCACTACAAGACAACGCACAGTTAAACAAAATGGTTTAAAATAGACATCAGGATGTATTACTGTCCTCGACGAAGCACCTACTTTCCCAGAGTGAAGCCGATGAACTTGTTCCTGCTCGTCTCGAGGAAGTGCTCGATGTCTTTCTCCCTGCAGACGCACAGACATTCAGTTCAGACTCCTGCTGCAAAAAAAATCCTAAACAACAAATCTGCATGCACACACACCCACACAAGCATCACAGCGAACTGCATTAGCTGCCTCAAATCTCATCAGTCACACCAGGTACTGCTGCTCGCTACGGTTCAGAACCTCCTACTGATCAGCGATTAATCAGTACGTTGCAGCACAAAGACAAAGAAATGAGCACTCTTAATGATAAGAATCACAAAAGGACAAATAGAATGTAGTTTTCTGACGATAAATGCATTTTTATACGCGTGTGTGTCCTTTCTGAGATGCATTATTCATGTTCCCAAAGCAGCAGCAGCAGCACCCTGCAGAGACACACAGGCTACTGTCTGCAACACACAGATGGAGGCCATATTGCTGGAAGACAGCGAGGTGATAAAACTGTAAGAGCTTTTCTGTTTTGTTTTGTTTTGTTTTTTTATTCAAAACCTAAGTTTAACTCCTGAAATGGTGGCACAGAGTCAGAGAAAACTGACACCAGCTGCCAGCCAAATGGTGTTAAGTCCTGGCTGAAGTAGTCTCTACTCGAGCGGTCAGAATGGCAGGTAGCCAGCAGTCATGTAGAGGTTTTACTCAGTGGAATGAAAGTGAAGTGTCGTTAAGTTAATATAAAATCTGGCAGGGATCATTTTTGTTATTTTTTTTTCTTTCATAAAAGGGGTCTCACTTGTGCTGTTTTTAAGGTAATTTTGTGTGCAGAATCTATGGTAATACCTTGTTGACACTGTGTGCACGTACTTTAATGCTTTTGAGAGCAGGAATATAAATGCAGGCTTAAAAATTAAAGTGAAAAGTTCTGAGTAGCAGTATTTTACAGTTAACCCTCTGAACCATAAAACCCACTGAGGGGTTTGATATGCATGGTATCTTTTTAAAGAATGACAAAATCACAACAACTATCAAAGCCAGAAACTATAAAAACTAAAAAAAAAAAAAAATCCAATTTTCAGCTTTATGATGGTCCATCAACTACTCAACTACGACATGCCGTTCTGTCAGCGTAAAATCATGATATTTTATCAAAATAGCTTAATGTCTCATGTCTCATTTAAAAAATTCCAAAAAAATAAAGCATTTGATCTAACCATATTCTGGACAAATATAAAAAATCTGCATGTATTTATCCCACTGTGATATGACTAACGACTCGGCTGCAACCAACAGTCACGTGGAAAAAATTCAGGGACTTTCTAGCTGAAGTGGGTTGAACTGCAGGCAGTGTTTACACAGAACTGATACCAAGTTTAAAATGTAACTCGAGTATCTATAGTATGTGTAGTTTTTTTTTCCAGTATTGGTAACACATGTGGGCACTTGGAAAAATGTTGTATATGTTGATTCCGCTGGGATTATTTTTCTCTCCAATTTTTGTAAAACAAAAACCAAAAAAAAAAAACTTTTTTTTTTCTTGTACTGCAAAAAAAGAGTTCTCTTTCCTTCTAGAAAAATGCCCTGAAACTTTCTTCTTTAAATAGCTTTATATTTCACATAATATATCTCAAGGTTGTTTTTTGCTAAATTAAGGAAACCTTGATGGAAATCATGAGTTGGTTCGGCTTCATATAGAAGTACCCCTCTATATGAAATTGCCAGCTGCAAAGCTTAGTTGTTGTGTATTTTCCATCTATTTTGCTTACAATATTGTATTAAATGTGTAAAACTGCTCTTCATTTTGTCAAGGAACATCTTGGTTTAGAGGGTTAATATTTCACGCTGTAAAGTTCTGTTGAAAACCGAAAACTGAGCGACTAACCTGACTTTGGGCGCCCAGGGGAGGCCTTTGGGGAAGTTGACCCTCTCTGTCGGGGGTCTCAGAGGAGGAGGCGGCGGCGGCGGCTGGATGATGACATCCCGGTCCAGCGGATCCACCTCCCCCTCGATGCCGCTGTCGGTGTCCTCGGGGTCCTCCTCCTCGTCGCGGGCGTCGTCGTTCTTGAAGGGGTCTCGCTCGTTGTACGTGTCCAGGCTGTCCTGCTTTACGAGGGGCTGCGAGAGGAGAAAGGTCAGGAGGTGAGCTGAGGGGGAAGGACCGCTCATGTCAGGAGTATAAACTATCACATTTGTGAGATGTAGTAAAGTCCTGCAGTAAAACGGCAAAACTATATTGTATATAAGCTTCCATCACTTAACAAGCATGTCATGCTGTGCAGCCAAACAATCTTCAAACTGACTTTTTAAGATTCCAATAAAGAACAGTACAAAAATAAGGGAATAAGTTGCTTTGAATTCCCAAGAAACTAAACTAAAATCCTGCACAAAACATCTTTCCATTTAATGAGAGTTTGGTGCAGCCATAAAAACAAGTCTTCAATGTTTCACAGAGGAAAACTCTACGTTAAGGGGTTAAATTTTACCATCCTGACACGTCAGGACAGACAAATTTCATGTCCTGTATTTTGAGTTGTGACAAATATGCTGTTTAGGTAACTTTTTTAGAATCCCTATCTTACAACTGTACAGCAGGAATAATGTCACATAGACAGAAATGCAGCTACAGCAGGTTACATCCAACCTGAGAAGGGTAGCACCACTAAAAACCACACACTGAATATGATGTTTACATTTTAAACTTGAGCTAATTCCATATGAGCTCCTCCACTGTATATCCACAGTATTGAATTTCCAGCAAATCCAGTCTCAGCGTGAGCAATCTTAAGGGACAGCTCAGGTGAGTTTGTTGCAGACGAAGCATTACAGAAAGCTGCTGACAGAGGGCTTCCTGACAGACCACGTATCGGCACTGAAAACATACGGCCTAAAAAAAAAATTAAGTGGGTATATCCCAAAGGAAACAGCGGTCTTAACTTTTAAAAGAACAGTTTGCTGGAAATATACCAATTTGCTTTTTGGAAGACAATAAGACGAGAAGATCAATACCACTCTACTCCCGCCAACCCACACAACTGCGTTCAAACACATCAGCCGAGTGGAAGTTAAAGTGGATCTGTGTTGGGAATTACGCGTCAACCGAACTTCATGTTCCGGTGAGAACGATAAAGGTGTAAAAACTTTCAACAGAGGAGTCAGTCAAGTGCATTTTAAATTCACCCACACAGACCTGAGAGGAGGTCTAATTAAACAACAGAGAGAAAACACCTGTGTGGGTGGATGACGAGCGGCTGCTTCCCCATATTTAAAGGCCCCATATGGTAAAAATCCATTTTTATTGTGCTTTATACGTCTTGAAACCTTCGAAGTGTGAAATAAAAGCTGTGAGGAGCCACTTTCCACAGATATTTCTTAAGTCTCCCCTCAACCAGATGGCTTCCCAGCTTGAGAAGCCAGTAAGAGTTTCATCCAGTTGATATGTAAATTGCGTAGTCCTGCCCCCTCACTGCTTCCACATGAGCCATTTAGAAAGAGCAGCTGCCTCTCAGTTCGCCAGGTTTATTTACTTTAAAGAGCTGCTTCTGCTAACTCTAAAATGTCTCCGCCGCAAACAAAACACACCAAATGTTCTGCTGTTGGCTGCGAGAGTGAACACAAGAGTCTTTATGCACTGCCAGCATCCGAGGAGCTGAAGGCAAATCAAAGTGGG
>NW_007579293.1:53876-54948 GCF_000690725.1 Stegastes partitus
TTTTTGGACTGTGTGGGAGGAAGCCGGAGAACCCGGAGAGAACCCACGCTGCACGGGGAGAACATGCAAACTCCACGCAGAAAGATTCCGGTACCCCCACCTGGACGTGAACCGGCAACCTTCTTGCTGCGAGGCAACAGTGCTACCAACTGCGCCACCTTGCAGCCCCGCCAGAAACTACAAAAACTAAAAAAAAATCATCCAATTTTCAGCTTTATGATGGTCCATCAACTACTCAACTATGACATGCCGTTCTGTCAGCGTAAAATCATGATGTTTTATCAAAATAGCTTAATCTGTCATGTCCCATTTAAAAAATTCCAAAAAATAAAGCATTTGCTCTCACCATATTCTGGACAAATATAAAAATTCTGCACATCTTTATCTCACCGTGATACTACTAACAACTCGGCTGCAACCAACAGTCATGTGGAAAAAATTCAGGGACTTTTTAGCAGAACTGGGTTGAACTGCAGGCAGTGTTTACACAGAACTGATAGGAGACCAAGTTTAAAATGGAACTCGAGTATCTATAGTATGTGTAGTTTTTTTTTTTCCAGTATTGGTAAAACATGTGGGCACTTGGAAAAATGTTGTATATGTTGATTCCTCTGGGATTATTTTTCTCTCCATTTTTTGTAAAACAAATAATAAAAAATAAAGAAAACCTTTCTTTTTCTTTTGTCTTTTTCTTCTTCTGACATAAAAACTTTCTCGTACTGCAGAAAAGAGTTCTCTTTCCTTCTAGAAAAATGCCCTGAAACGTCCTTCTTTAAATAGCTTTATATTTCATATAATGTCACTCAAGTTTGTTTGTTTTTTTGTTTTTTTTTGCTAAATTAAGGAAACTTGGATGGAAATCATGAGCTGGTTCGGCTTCAGATAGAAGTGCCCCTGTATATAAAACTGCCAGCTGCAAAGCTTAGTCGTTGTATTTTTTCATTTATTTTGCTTACAATGAAATGAATGAAATGAAAAATACTTTATTTATCCCAGAAGGGAAATTCAGTTTTGTATTTATAATATAAATAAATACAATATTGTATTAAATGTGTAAAACTGCTCTTCATTT
>NW_007579293.1:57929-65180 GCF_000690725.1 Stegastes partitus
TAAAAGCAGGAGTTATGGTGAAATGAACCATCTTTGCAGTATTTTGATACGGAGATCTCAGATTGAGATCATTCCCTGAAAAACACAGGAACATGTGAGACGTTCATCCATTTGCTGAAAAAAGACGCAGACCTTAATGCTGAACTAAGCCAGCTGTAGTTTCATATTCTATGTAGCTTTATAACACTGAATAAGTATCATGTCACTCGCCTCCTCGTAAACCTACTAATTAACACATTATTTGTAGTTTTTTTAATCTTTTGGACACACTTTTAGTCTTTCTACTAAGCTAAGGCAACTATCAGACAAATATATAAGTGTTATCAATTCCTCTTTTGATTTCCAATAAAAACGTGATCGAACATATTTCCCAAAATCTTCTTTTAACTCTGCGAAGACCCCATGTCCTGATGAAAACTGGAAGGTACCAAAACTCTGCTCAAATCAATGTGACATTTTCCCAAAGCGGGAGGAAAAATACAGCTTCCACAGCAACCGCAAGCAACATATCTGATTCCACTTACCACACATCTGCAATTCAGAAGAAACAAGCAAAAAAAAAATGCAAGCATGGCCCAACAGGAAAGTCTTTATATTGAGCTCTTATCTATGAATCGTCCTTATTTCTAGTGCGAAACACATTCACACACACTCGCACAGTATCTTTTTTTTTTTTTTTTAAACAAATTCTCCAATGAATGATTGTGGCAATAGTGCAAGCATCAGGCATGAGTCAGCGTTCTGGCCATTAGTTGAGCTACTGCAGTGGATGTATGGTGTGTCAGTGGTAGTACTAATGCTGGACTAAGTGAGGAGTTTAGTGAGTGCATGGTGGGAAGGAGGCAGCGGGAAGAGGAGGTGAAACTGTGTCGTGAGCCATTCTCTATGGAAAAGCCATTCTCTGCTATGTGGGAGGGTAAAGCTAGTGTGGTTCTATATCAGGGTTAGGGGGCAACTACTTTCAATGACATCCATTTCAGAGAGAGGTCAACTGAAACCCCAAATACTCCACCCACACAGGTACGACTGTGCTAATGGTGATCTCAAGTCACCTCCTCTATGAATGCATTTTAAAGACATTGACCCCTAGTCCAGAGTCTACGGTGCGAGGTGATTCTCCAGGCCAAACTCGGCAGCAATGTGATGAAAACTACAAGGGAGATGCTCCTACTGTGGAAGTGAACTGTCTTTATGAGACTCCAGTGCCAATGATAACAGCCAGCAAGTCAGCCCCGTCCCTCAAACCCCGCCGCCCCCTACTGAACAGGCCGAAGAGGAGGAGGAGAAGAAGAAGAAGAGGAAGAGATGGAGTCAGGAGATGCAAAGCGTGGAAAGGAAAGTTGAAGAGGAGGAGGAGGAAGAAGAAAAAAAATGGAAAGGTGATGGTGGGGGATATGATGGATGAATAAAGGTGGAAATGAGGGACGCAAGGAGGGTGAAAATAAGATAAAAATGTCATTAGAAATGGAGTAAACAGGCATGCAGGAAAAATAATTAAAAAGATAAAGGAAGATTAGAAAGCATGCAGGTGGAGGGAGTTTAATGGAGCATTGCAATGGAGACAGAATGTAAAGCTGCACCAAGACCACACACAGCGCTGAAGTTTCTGATCCGTTGCTTTAATAAAACTGTAGATTAAATCCAATAAAGAGTGTCTAGATAACACGACTTAGCGGCAGATCCAATTGAAATATGGTTAAAATACCCAATGAGTCTGGTGCAACAGGACCGGATGAGGTTAAATGAAGGAAAAGATAGATAGAAAAAGGTAAAAGAGAAGGAAGAAAGTAGATAGAGATTGTGGGGGGGAAGCGGGGATGTGGGAGAGGAGTGCAAGAAAAGAAAAAAAAAAGTCCAGCTCAATGCAGAGAGTGAATGCAAGAGGAAAAGAGGGAATTTGTGGGTAAAGACCTGCTTCTTGGGAAAGGGACTGTCTCCTTCCAAGCTATCAACAAAGGCACTCTGTGGGGACACAAGGAAGAGGGGCAATGAGAAACCAGCTCTACCAGAAAGCTCTACCAAATTAAAAATAATAATAAATAAAAGAAGAAGCTGGGATTCCCAAAGCTGCCCGAGCACCAAGATCATCTGTGGTCACTGACTTACAACAGGGAACTGATGATGTTGGCACTTTAGGAAACGCCGACCCAGCAGAGAGTTAGAGGGTGAGTTACAGGAGGAACTCTACAGGGTCACTTTACTAACAACACATGAATCTGCTCAAGGCTTAAAAAGGCAAATAAATCACAGAATTAGTTTGAGAATGGCATGTTAGCAGTATAGTTACACTGTAAGGTTCTGTGTGGCTGAGTTAGAGATGTACGTCTTAGGCTGCATGTGGTTTCTGGTCATTAGACTGATGCGTTTACAGTCACCTCGAACAAAAGAACTATTGAAATAAACTAAGCTTTAACCCTTAGATTGAAAGGCATGTTTTTTAATAAAAATTCACCAATATTTCACCATTAACCGTAGCAAGAAACTGTAAAAACAGGAAGAACTGAATGATTTGTGTACAAAAACAACTAAATCCAAGCCTAAAATGAGAATATTTAATCAAAATCACTTTATTCTGGATGTCTCTGTTTGAAAAAAATGCCACAAAATAAATTGTTTGCACTAACTAGATTTTGTAAAAAAACTAAAAATTCTGCACTTTTCAGACAAACTGTGGAGCCATGACTGACTGTGCGTTCACCAACAGTCATTAGACAAAAAATCTGAGATTTTTCAGGTAAAATGGGCTGAACTGCAGGCAGTGTTTACACAGAACTGATAGGAAACAAATATTCTAATTCTAAGTAGTTAAATATCTAAAGCATGTAGAGCCACGACTTTTTCCCGGTTTTGGTAACACTTGTGGGCACCTGGGAAAATGCTGAACATGTTGATTCCAAGTTTCTTTAAATTTACGTAAAACAAAAGATAAACAGAATTTAAATGTAGTTTTGTCTTTTTTAAGATTTATGGCATCATAACTTTGTGATACTGCACAGAGGTCTCTTGTACTTCTAGTCATGGTTGTGTTGTTTCCATAGAGGTGCAGGACTTAATATTGCAGTGAAATATGAGCCCACAGTGAGTAAAAATGTGTCAGGAAACTGCTTGGAGTTCAGAGGGCTACTTTCACCATGTGAGTCTGAAGTCTGTGTGTGAATAATGTGCAGACTTAAAATATGAATAAGCATCCGTTGATTAACTCTACATGTGTGTGGGTTGTGTGTGTTGCTACCCTGCGGCTGCGGCGGCCTCTCTTCTGCTGCTGCTGCTGCTCGATGAGCTCCATGGCGGAGGCCGGGGGCGAGGCGGCTCTCATGGCCCTGACCACCTTGATGCTGTCCTCCGGCAGCGGCGGCAGGTTGAGACGCTCCCGGCCTCGCACCTTCATCTCCTGGAGCTCCTCGAATCCCCCCAGAGTGAACTGGAAGACGAGCACAGGGGACGAGAGCACAAGTGATTCACAGGCAAGAGTGAACGTTCAAAATGTATTAAAGAGTGTAACGCAGTGAGCAGTAGATGAATAGTTACCAATAACAAGCAAGATTTAAGTCATGTTAATGGAACATTGAAATAAATGGACACTAAGTGAATGCACCTAGCAGTCATGGCTTTACCCTCTGAGCAAGAAAAGGCATGTTATTAAAGAAACTGGGGGGAATTAAAGCATTTGATATGGTAAGGAACTGTAAAAGCAGAAAGAATCATTGGGTTTTCAACTTTCTAACAGTCTGATCACGTGCGATTATTGGTTTTGTCGAGAGAAACAGCCACATGTAGCTACAAATCAGGCTATTTCATCATAATCACTTAATTCTACATGGTCATATTTTTAAAAATTGCTAAAAAATAAACCGCTTGCAGTCACAATATTTTGTAAAAAAAACAAAAAATCTGCACTTCGCTGTGAAACTAAGAAGCCAGTAATGACTCAGCAGCAACCAACAGTCTAATGATAAAAATTTGGGCACTTCTCAGCTGACCTGGGCTGAACTGCAGGATGTGCAGTATAGTTTTTTTTTTTTTTTTTCCAGTATTAGAAGTAGTGTACATGTCCAAGTTCACATTTTTTCAATTTTTGTAAAATAAATAATCAAAGAAATGTAACTTTAGTTAATGATTTAAGCATTACAACTTTGCTACACTGCACAGAAGACATTTTTAAGTTCCTTCTCCTTCTTGTCGTGGTTGCACTGTTTCCATAGTTGTGCAAGACGTTATACTGCAATGAATCATCTCACAGTGAGCAAAAATGTGGAGTCGGAGGGTTAAAACATGCAAAACAAAGATTACCAAAATGCACAGAAATACATGTAAATGCATTAAAAGTCACTGTTTGAATGGTTGAATAAACGAACCAGTATTGTTTTCCAGAGCAGCAGCAGCACTTTCTTCATGGGGAAGTGTGGAGCGTTCATGCTGCAGAACTTGGTCACCATGGTGAAGAGGAGCAGAGCGAAGGGCTCTCCGTTGTAGAGGGGTGAACCTGAGGAGTCACAGCCGACGTTTTGAGATCGGAAGCGCTAATATAAGAAATTAACTGAAGACAGCGCATCCCTTGTAGTGTTATAGACACACACCTAGCTCATTCTTAAAGGCCTCTCTGGCTGATCTCCACTCAGGTCGGTCGTCTTCTGTTTGAACTCTAATAGTCTCCACCATCAGGTACATGATGCTCAGCAGCACTCTGCCGGGAAGACAAACACATTCACTTGCATCCCTGTGCAGGTGTAATCGGCCCGAAACGCCCACAAGCACAAGAATATCATGAAGAAAATTATGAGGAGAGGTGAGTATACACAGCATTTAAATACGCGAAAAAAATTGATTTACGTGCTCTAACAGGATTCATTCACAACTATCTGATGTAAGTCAGCTGGTGTTTGGTGCACTGTTTCGCTCAACAAAGCCTCTCGCTCGGCGCAAAACAACTAATGGTTTTTCAATTCTGCAGCACTAATTAGTTGCAAATCCACTCCTCCAGCTTGTAATTATGTGTAAGTGTTCATGTGGGGAACGTGAATTTGTGTGTGCATCAACGGGCATTAAGCCTATTTTGCTCAAAAATCAATTCCATTAAGCACAAGTACAGACTGAAAACAACTGCGAGGAAAAGGGGACAATGAGTATAATTACATCCTGCAGATCAGGTGTATGTGTGTGCATGCAGCCAGATGACAGAAAGCAGTTAAGATTTCTCATATGATTTACTCGCCTGCTTCCCACTTGAAGCAGAGAAGAAGGTGGAGAAGTTTATGAGTGATGTGGTTTTATTACTTACCTGAGCTCTGTGCTGTCTGCGAGAGAGATGGCTGGTTTCCTCACTGCACTGCTGCACGCCTGGCTGTTACTGCAGACACAGCGGGTACACCAGTTTAGTGGTTTATTTGAAAAAGACAAGCCTGCAACATTTATACACGACACGCAACACGGGTGGGAATGTTAGAATCTGATCAATAGTGATAATAGTAATCGCATTTTGAATTTCCCTTCTGGGATAAATAAAGTATTTTTCATTTCATTTCATTTTTAGTACAATTTCTGCTTGAATATCTCTGATTTGCCTTAATTTTTTTTAATTGCAGAAAATGTGCATATTTGTTAGGATATTTGTGCAATATGGAATACTTTCAGAGACAAAATGTTTTTAAAAATTGCCCGTTTCTGCACGTTTATTCACGCTGTGTTTAAACAACAATAGCTCAGCATCTACATAAGATTAAAGCCTTTACTGTTATTTCTTATGTCATTCATTCAGAATCTGCAATATTGGACAAGAAGGTTGAACTGTCTCTGATTTCAGGTGAGCTGAAATGTGGGAAAAAAAAATGAAGCTGGCATAAAAAGTCCCATCTTTGAGCACAAATTAACAAAAAAAAAAACAATAATTCAGTGGTGATCTAGTGATATTGACTGAACTATGTTTAGTTATTTGTCCCAAAAATACAAAACAAAACATATATGATGCTTTTGATATAATATACTTGATCACACAAATTAAAAGAAATGTTATTTGGAACAGAAATAAACATTGCAAGATAGCCTAATCTAAGTGGAAGAGAGTTAAAATATAATTACCATTTATGTCTTTTGACATGGACGTATGTTTCATTTCCTGATCCTACTTTGGAGGCATCAGCCTTGATTTGGAGGAGAGTTGTTGTGTGGTTTTGTGTCCTTGATATATCAATCTGAAACTTCCCAGATACCAGTTTAAATATTTATAGCTTATAGTTAAAAAATAAAAGTGTGAATCATAGTGGAGCAGAAGTCCCCTGATGATTTGAGATGGAATAATCCCATAATGATAAACAGAGTTCTCACATATAAACAAATATTTGTTTTTAATTCCTTTTTCTTGCTTTTTTTTTTTTTTTGCAATCGTCTGCCAAGCCTTGTGTGTGTTTTTGACTGGTGATGGGCCAGACTGTGCTGCGATGCCTCAGAGCAGCTTATGTAACAACAAAGAAGCTCTGGATCCAGACTGAGGCTGACACCGGCAGCAATAAAACCGACTTGAAGGGGCGACTACCGCGCTGCATCCTCAGCGGACGGTTTGAAGAGCGGATCACAGATGGTGTGTTATCTGTAGTCCCCAAGTTTCAGATTCTCTCTCTGTCAGTATTCGCCTGCGTCTTTCCATCCCTATTACTTTGCATTTTATTCCATCTGGCAGCGCGTCCCGTTCGTTTCTACTCACTCTATCTCCATGCTGAGCAGCTCCAGCAGCGCCGTGAAGATGCCCATGTCGTAGAGCAGAAAGACGTTGTGTCTGGACCAGTGGAGCACGTCCACCTCCGTGTCGCACTCATCAAACACTCCTGGGGGAAGATTTAGGGGGAAACAGGACGACAAGGACAATGTTTTCAGGTTGCTTTATGGGATATTTTTCATCGTGCTGCTGTGAAAAAGGCCCGTTTGTGGCTGTAACGTGTCGGCCCACGCACCCTGAGCCAGGTAGAGGATGGCTCTGGCCACCTTCAGCCTCTTGTCCCGGTCGGTCACCTCCAGAGCGTCCAGCAGCCTCATCACATACGCCTTCTGCTCCTCCACCGTCAGCTCGATCCACCTCCGGCCTCGAGCTGCAACCAAGGACACGACAACACAGCATTCACTTTATGAAGTATTTTGTCTGTGTCTTACATAATAAAGTTGAGGTGACTAATGCATCCAAAAACCTGGAACTGAACAGCAACAACACCACTGCAACAACTAGTCACAGCTACGGTGGTACAGCTGAATGCTAAAGTACTG
>NW_007579293.1:66319-68150 GCF_000690725.1 Stegastes partitus
TGCTTTGCCGAGGTGCTCCCTACATAGTGGTCCCTATGTAATGAGTAGGGAGTGAGTGGATGATACAGCCATTATCTTTTATTTCAACCATTTTTAACTTGTTATTCTTCGGTTTTACACATTACTTAGGCCTCGGTATATGATATACTACATTGTTATTAGGTGCAATGCGAAAAGAAAGCAAGATAACTGCAAGAGCAGCTACAAGGTCCTACATTTGCAAATCCATCATATTCGGCTGTTTCATCGATGGCGTCACTTTTAAGAAGTGCTTTTATGCTCCAGTCTTTCTTTTCCCTCATTTTTTACTTCCTGCATGTCCTCCAATCTGTCCTTCTTCCCTTCCTCATGTCCCACATGTAAATCAGGTGACTGCAAATCCTTTATAATCACACTGTTACCTTGATCCTGGACATTCAATGTAATCATTTTACAGTATATGCAAGTATGGGGACTGACTGCTGCTTTAATCCGTCTGTCATGAGTTTTTAATATTACATTCTGGCTCAATGCATCAGCTCTGGAAATAGCTGAAGGAATGCAGAGCAGCGATTAACAGGATGGAGATCATGAGGAGAAAAAGCTGATGTATGCACACAAAAACACAAGATTATTAACGCGAGCACAAACTAAGTCTGACATAAAGTAGATCTCTAAAAAAAAACAAAAAAGTACAGCACTAGAAGACACACAGGGCTTCTCTGGCAAAGATTCAGGCCCATGTTTTTCACTGTCTTCTATTCTTAGACTCATCCTTTGATTCAGCAGACAGTAATATGCATAAGCAGCACAGCATCATCCTCAGTGAAGCGCTGATCTTCTTCTGCTTTAGATACTCTGACTTGTGCCGTCTACTCGAGTCAGGAAAACAAAGACGCTTTCTAATTCCAGCACTGTCCTCAGAAAAGTTCCCCTTTTCTACAGAGAAGAGCTTAAATTAGAAGCGTCTTGATAATCACCGTAATTTATGTGAGTGAGTGACGGTGTGAAACATTGATGAGCGCGCTGTCAGTGGCCCTCACACGCTGTACAAACACTCGCACAGAGAGAACAAGTCAAACAGGAAAACCAGCCTCTGTCAACTGCCTGAACACACACACAAATACAGACCCGCTAATGAAAAGACCACGATGCTAAGAGGCAGCTCGGTGCTCTATCTCTGCAGCCACAGAAGCTCGCCTTTAATCCTGCTATTCATTACCCCTCAGCTTGGAGAGGAGGTGACAAATAAAAAAAAGATGCTCTTTTGTTTTTGTCTACAAAGAGAGCCTCGAGATCTTTGTGGCTTCTTGCCTATCCTCTGTGCTAATCTAGACATGATGTAACGCTGTAAATCTCAAAATGTTTGCATCAACTTTGCAGCACCAAAAAGAGAAAAATGACAACACACAGCGATGATGATATGCTGCTTCAATTTAGCATTCAGCCAATAATTTACGAATAAAACGAGATTATTTCTGTGCAAGATCTTTTGCTTCAGTACATCAGGTACAGAAACGTATTAAAGCCTGATCTCTTGTCAGAGCGACAGTAATGCCAAGGTTCACGTTGGAAAAGCTGCTTTGTTCTTGGTAACCAAACATTAATCACATGGTTTAGGGTGGCCCTCCCATCTGTGTCTGTCAGGATATCCATTCTTTGAACAGCTTAAAAGAGCAGAGCTTTGATGTGCCTGTTCCCCTTCTTTGCCTCACACTGGTCAGCTTAAAAACCACAGCGGCACACTGAGAAGAAACTCTGACTGTAAACCTCAACGTAACTCTGAGTCTCATCTGAGCCGCTGAAGCTCGTTATTCCTTCAGAGGAGTCATGTGGCATTTGGGTGGCCACC
>NW_007579293.1:68322-75039 GCF_000690725.1 Stegastes partitus
ACAGCTACGGTGGTACAGCTGAATGCTAAAGTACTGGTTGACTAAAATGTTACAAGGTTGAAACAAAACAAGACAAAGTTCTCAAACCAACAACATGTCTGCTACATGCATTCTTCAGTTCATTTCTTTCAAAATCTACTAAGGATGCAAACATAATGGACTGATTTTTGTTTTTTTAGTCTAAATATTGTCAGCGTCATCAATCATATCAACTAATCACGGCCACTCTAGGTAGGTTTTAACTATTGTAGTTATCATACACTATGGCTGTGTCCGAAATCACCCACTATACCCTATGTAGTGTATGGAACCCCGGAAAGGACATGGAGAAAGAAAAAAAACAAGGAGAGGGGAAAAAAATTTGCGAGATCTCGCAAAAGTTTTTGCGAGATTGGATGTTTTTATTTCAGGCTGATTTCAAAATAAAACTCAATAAAGCTCTCGTACGGGTGGGTGTCCTCCATTGTTGTTCCTCCAAACTGCCAAAAAGACCCAGAAGTATAAAAACCTCGAGTTTTCTTTTTCTTCTTCTTGTATTGATTTGGCGGCTGGCATCCAACATTCAGGTGCATTACTGCCACCTACTGGACTTACCTACAGTTTTGCGGGATCTTGCAAAAGTTATTGCGAGATTCTGAGAGACAGAACAGAGCTAAACAGAAAGTTTTTCGAGATCTCGCAAAAGATATCTTCATTTATTTACTTTTTTCCTACCTAATTTATTTTCTCCCTGTTTTTTTTCCTTTCTCCATGTCTCTTCTGGGGCTCCGTAATACTGCACTATATAGGGTGTTTGCCATTTTGTAGTGCTGTTTGAATGTTAAGTTACGAATGTTACACCCTATATAGTTCACTCAAAATATCCCGCAATGCACCGTGAAACGTAGTGTACAGTCGACAGTCACCAACTGAACAATATGGACCATCATGCATTGCATGAAAAGGAAACTTGACGAAGGAGAGCGTGAAGACTTGTCATTAAAATGTAAGTAGTTTCCTGTTTATGCTTTGTTGAATTTTATTATACCCGGTTCTTAGTTATGCAACAAACTGTGAATGTGATGAGTTTGTACTACGCTGCTACGGCACAAATCACGGCTAGTGAGCGTCGTAATTAATAGCTTAAGTAATATCTGAAATGCTGCTTTGCCGAGGTGCTCCCTACATAGTGGTCCCTATGTAATGAGTAGGGAGTGAGTGGATGATACAGCCATTATCTTTTATTTCAACCATTTTTNTGAAACAAAACAAGACAAAGTTCTCAAACCAACAACAAAATGTCTGCTACATGCATTCTTCGGTTCATTTCTTTCAAAATCTACGAAAGATGCAAACATAATGGACTGATTTCTTTTTTTTTTTTAGTGTAAATATTGTCAGCGTCATCAATTATATCAACTAATCAAGGTCACTCTAGTTAGGTTTCAACTAAAGTAGATATCATACACTATGGCTGTGTCCGAAATCACCCACTATACCCTATGTGGTGTATGGAACCCCGGAAAGGACATGGAGAAAGAAAAAAAAAAAAACAGGGAGAGGGGAAAAGAAATAGAGGTATCATTTTGCGAGATCGCTCAAAAACTTTTGTGAGATTGGATGTTTTTATTTCAGGCTGATTTCAAAATAAAACTCTCGTACGGGTGGGTGCTCTCCATTGTTGTTTCTCCAAACTGCCAAAAAGACCCAGAAGTATATATACCTAGAGCAGGGGTGCCAAATCCTGGTCCTCGAGAGCCCCTATCCAGCATGTTTTAAAGGTTTCCCTCTTCCAACAAACTTGATTCAAATGATCAGCTCATCATCAAGCTCTGCAGAAGCCTGATGACGATCCTGATCATGTGAATCAAGTGTGTTGGAAGAGGGAAACATCTAAAACATGCTGGATAGGGGCTCTCGAGGACCAGGATTGGGCACCCCTGACCTAGAGGTTTCTTCTTCTTCTTCTTGTATTGATTTGGTGGTTGGCATCCAACGTTCACGTGCATTACCGCCACCTACCGGACTGGAGTTACCAAAAGTTATTGCGAGATCCTGTGAAAGTCTTGCGAGATTCTGAGAGACAGAACAGAGCTAAACAGAAAGTTTTTCGAGATCTCGCAAAAGATATCTTCATTTATTTTTTTCCTCTCCCTGTTTTTTTTCTTTCTCCATGTCCCTTCCGGGGCTCCGTAATAGTGCACGATACAGGGTGTTTGCCATTTTGTAGTGCTGCTCAAATGTTAAGTTACGAATGTTACACCCTATATAGTGCACTCAAAATATCCCACAAAGTAGTGTACAGTCGACAGTCACCAACTGAGCAATATGGACCATCATGCATTGCACGAAAAGGAAACTAGACGAAGGAGAGCGTGAAGACTTGTCATTAAAATGTAAGTAATTTCCTGTTTATGCTTTGTTGAATTTTATTATACCCGGTTCTTAGTTATGCAATAAACTGTGAATTTAATGGGTTTCTACTACGCTGCTACAGCACAAATCACAGGTAGCAAGCGACATAATTAATAGCTTGAGTAATGTCCGAAGTGTTGCTTTGCCGAGGTGCTCCCTACATAGTGGTCCCTATGTAATGAGTAGGGAGTGAGTGGATGATACAGCCATTATCTTTTATTTCAACCATTTTTAACTTGTTATTCTTCGGTTTTACACATTACTTAGGCCTCGGTATATGATATACTACATTGTTATTAGGTGCAATGCGAAAAGAAAGCAAGATAACTGCAAGAGCAGCTACAAGGTCCTACATTTGCAAATCCATCATATTCGGCTGTTTCATCGATGGCGTCACTTTTAAGAAGTGCTTTTATGCTCCAGTCTTTCTTTTCCCTCATTTTTTACTTCCTGCATGTCCTCCAATCTGTCCTTCTTCCCTTCCACATGTCCCACATGTAAATCAGGTGACTGCAAATCCTTTATAATCACACTGTTACCTTGATCCTGGACATTCAATGTAATCATTTTACAGTATATGCAAGTATGGGGACTGACTGCTGCTTTAATCCGTCTGTCATGAGTTTTTAATATTACATTCTGGCTCAATGCATCAGCTCTGGAAATAGCTGAAGGAATGCAGAGCAGCGATTAACAGGATGGAGATCATGAGGAGAAAAAGCTGATGTATGCACACAAAAACACAAGATTATTAACGCGAGCACAAACTAAGTCTGACATAAAGTAGATCACTAAAAAAAAAAAAAAGTACAGCACTAGAAGACACACAGGGCTTCTCTGGCAAAGATTCAGGCCCATGTTTTTCACTGTCTTCTATTCTTAGACTCATCCTTTGATTCAGCAGACAGTAATATGCATAAGCAGCACAGCATCATCCTCAGTGAAGCGCTGATCTTCCTCTGCTTTAGATACTCTGACTTGTGCCGTCTACTCGAGTCAGGAAAACAAAGACGCTTTCTAATTCCAGCACTGTCCTCAGAAAAGTTCCCCTTTTCTACAGAGAAGAGCTTAAATTAGAAGCGTCTTGATAATCACCGTAATTTATGTGAGTGAGTGACGGTGTGAAACATTGATGAGCGCGCTGTCAGTGGCCCTCACACGCTGTACAAACACTTGCACAGAGAGAACAAGTCAAACAGGAAAACCAGCCTCTGTCAACTGCCTGAACACACACACAAATACAGACCCGCTAATGAAAAGACCACGATGCTAAGAGGCAGCTCCGTGCTCTATCTCTGCAGCCACAGAAGCTCGCCTTTAATCCTGCTATTCATTACCCCTCAGCTTGGAGAGGAGGTGACAAATAAAAAAAAGATGCTCTTTTGTTTTTGTCTACAAAGAGAGCCTCGAGATCTTTGTGGCTTCTTGCCTATCCTCTGTGCTAATCTAGACATGATGTAACGCTGTAAATCTCAAAATGTTTGCAGCTGCATCAACTTTGCTGCACCAAAAAGAGAAAAATGACAACACACAGCGATGATGATATGCTGCTTCAATTTAGCATTCAGCCAATAATTTACGAATAAAACGAGATTATTTCTGTGCAAGATCTTTTGCTTCAGTACATCAGGTACAGAAACGTATTAAAGCCTGATCTCTTGTCAGAGCGACAGTAATGCCAAGGTTCACGTTGGAAAAGCTGCTTTGTTCTTGGTAACCAAACATTAATCACATGGTTTAGGGTGGCCCTCCCATCTGTGTCTGTCAGGATATCCATTCTTTGAACAGCTTAAAAGAGCAGAGCTTTGATGTGCCTGTTCCCCTTCTTTGCCTCACACTGGTCAGCTTAAAAACCACAGCGGCACACTGAGAAGAAACTCTGACTGTAAACCTCAACGTAACTCTGAGTCTCATCTGAGCCGCTGAAGCTCGTTATTCCTTCAGAGGAGTCATGTGGCATTTGGGTGGCCACCTCCAGAATTATAGGTATCTTGATGGACTCTCCCTGAATCACAGGTGTCTTGATGGGCTTCCTCACAATCATGGGTGCCTTGGTGGCCTCCTTCCAGAATCATAGGTGTAATGATGGCCTCCCTCAGAATCATTTGTGTCTTGCATGGCCTCCCTCAGAGTCAAGGGTCTTGGTGGTTTTCCTCAGAGTCATAGGTGTCTTCGTGGCCTCTTTCCAGAATCATAGGTGTCTTGATGGCCTCCATCAGAGCCATAGGCATCTTGGTAGACTTCCTTAGAGTCATAGGTGTCTTTGTGGCCTCTTTCCAGAATCATAAGTGTCTTGGTGGCCTCCCTGAGAGCCATACGTGTCTTGATGGCCTCCATCAGAGTCATAGGTATCTTGGTAGTCTTCCTCAGAGTCATAGGTGTCTTTGTTGCTTCCCCCAGAATCATAAGTGTCTTTGTGGGCTCGTCATAGTCATAGGTGTCTTGGTGGGATTCCTCAGAATCATAGGAGTGACAGGTATCTTGGTGGTCTTCCTCAGAGTCAAAGATGTCTTGGTGGTCTCCCCCAGAATCATAGGTGTCTTGAAGGCCTTCCTCGGAGAGTCGTAGGTACCTTGGTGGTCTTCCTCAGAGTCATCTGTATCTTGATGGCCTTCCTCAGGGTCATAGGCATCTTGGTGGTCTTCCTCAGAGTCATAGGTGTCCTGGTGGCCTTCCTGAGAGTCATGGGTGTCCTTGTGGGCTCCATCATAGTCATGGGTATCTTGGTGGCCTCCCCCAAAATCATAGGGGTCTTTATAGGATTCCCTCAGAGTCATCGGTGTCTTGGTGGTCACCCCCAGAATCATAGGTGTCTTGATGGCCTCCCTCAGAGTCATAGATGTGTCATGGCCTAAATCAGAGTAATAGGTATCTTGTTGGTGGCCTCTATTCAGAATCACACAAGTCTTGGTGGCCTCCCTTGGAGTCATAGGTGTCTTGGTTGCCTCCCCCAGAATCATGGGTGTCTTTGTGGGCTCCGTCATAGTCATACATGCCTTGCTTGCCTCCTTCCAGTATCATAGACGTCTTGATCTCCTCCCTCATAAATGTCTCGTGGCTCCAGTCAGAGTCATAGGATCTCCTTCATGTTTCTTAATCTTTCATGGCCACTCAGTATTTTAAAAACGTCTGCTCTAGGCACAATTACACATGTTCCATATTCTTTACATTTCTTAATAAAAGATTCAATTGTACTCTGTGGGACATTCAGCAGCTTGACAGCTTCCTTGTATCCATGCCCTGACTTATGCTTTTCAATATCTTTTTTCAATGAGCTTTTAGTGTAAAAAATACAAGTCTATAACTCTAAGGAAGCTATTTGGGGCTTTCCAGTAAGTTCAAGTCAAATGTCTCTTCAGGATATGCTATCATGTGTAAACATTTAGTTCGGTTAACCTTCAACATTCCCTGTAAGGACGCTGATATCGAGCACCAAGCTACAGCCGGTCCTATTGTGCTGGTCAACAGCAGCCGACAAGGTCTGAGTGATAAACAGCAGCAACAACAGCTCCAGTCTAGTGGCTGTGTGTTTGATACAGCTCAATAAAGCAGGTCTTGGTCGAGTATGTGACCCCGTTTTATGAATCAAACACACAGCTCAGTTTTTCTTCTCTCTTGCTAACGTAACATAAAACATCTGGTATCATGCAGGTGATCTGAACACATGAAGGGCTGTGAAGAAAACAACATGGACACTACCATGGCTCCTGAAGTCCTCCTCAAAGTAGTCTCTGTTCAGGGCAAACTCCGGCTCCTCTGTGTAACTGTAGAGCTCTGTGGACACAACAAAACAGAATCAGACATGAAGCAAATAGCTGATTGATCGATCAGCTGGTTGTTTAAGTCGTTTTTCAAGCTAAGATTCGAATCAGGTTGCAGCTTCTGCAATTTTTGGATTTTGACTATTTTCAAAAATCAAAGAGCAGAAGTGTTAGAATCAGTCAGAGACAGAGATGTCCTTTCTCTTAAAATGTGACAAATGCAATAATATCAAATTCGTGCACCTCTCTGCATCAATAAAACACAACAGAATGTGACAAATAATTACCCTGACACAGCCTATTATGCATGTGGAACACACACTTGCTCTTTTTTTCTGCTTAAATATTTAATTTTACTAAAAAGAATTTTACTATTATTCATTAAAGCGTCTCATTCTTGATGCTTTGGCAATATTGTTCACATGACAGTCGGGCTAATAAACTACTGAACTGAATTTAACTGAGAAGAGAAAGAATAGAACAGAACAGAACAGAATAGAATACAATAGAATAGAATAGAATATGAGAAGAGAAAGAATAGAACAGAACAGAGCTAAACAGA
>NW_007579293.1:75635-85567 GCF_000690725.1 Stegastes partitus
AATGAGGGATTGAATCGTTCTCCAAGGGACGCTCAGTGACACGAAAATCTTGTATCCATCCCCTGACTTGTGCAGAGTTGCTTCGAGTGTTCTTTTGCCTTCACTGTGTAGTTACAGCCAGAAGCACTGATTCAGCAGTGACTGGACCTTCCACATAGAGGTGTCTTCATACCACAATCACTGCACTCAGACGTTCTTAATTTAACTAACTGTGTCATTTCTCACACCGATTGGCTGTAACCACTTATTTTACATTTAATATTTTTAAATAATTGACATTACTTCGCAGAAATCCGTTTTCACTTCGGCATCAAAGAGTCTTTTTTTGGCAAATTCTTGTCCAAAAAGCCCAATTAGCACGATTCAGTGTTAAAAAGCAATAAAAGGGGAAACTGTTTGTAGGCACTGTCTCGTTATGGCTCTCTGTCAATAAACATAGATAGAGATCTGGTCTTGTTAGCTCGTTATATCTGCCCAGGGGCGTTACCAAGATGGCTGCTGAGTGGCGAGGACTTTGATGAAACCCAGCAGTTGCAACAGAACAACAAAGAACAACAGCGAAACGCGGCCTACAAAAAACCGAACAGACAGACTCTGAGCTCCTGTCTCCGTCAGCGCAGATCTCATCTGTTTCATGTGCAGTCCAATGATTCGTCACACTGTTGTGCGTCTCCTCCTGTTCTCGGAGCAGTCGTCATTCCTCAACCCCAAGGAGCTGTCGCTGGAAAGCTGCTGCGGCTGCCCGACTGTTTGTGTGTCTTCGCCAGTGTGACTAACACTTTTGGCAAACCGGCAGAAGTGTGCCATCCACCAGGAGGACGATCGCTTTGACTCTGAATCGGGGCTGTTATTGAACGTTTCAGTTAGATGTGAGAAAACAAATGGAGCTGGAGAGAAATCTAGATCACACACTTGAACTGTGTCAGCGTCCAATCAGAAACATCCATCAGCGTGATTGAATTCTGTTACTTTTTTTTTTTTTTTTTTACGCATCTCTTGGCATTTAATAATCAGTCTGTGAGTCACATACAAGCTGTTACCAGATAAACAGATGCTGGGATGATTCTGCGATATATAATCACAGTGTTTACGATTACTCATTACATTAGTCACACGATGCTCTCTGTGTGTGTGGAAAACATGTCATCGCCAAAAGATTCTGTTTTGTGCCTTCAGCCACGTGTGAGCTTATTGTCCTTTTCTGGTGTAACGTAAAACAGCAGAAGAAATTCATGAGCAGCAGCAGCACACTGTGATCTGTATGTGAGGAAGAAGCAGCTGTATTAATGCAGGAATTCTGTGGGTGAAGTCTACCTGTAACAACTGCTCATCATTTCTTTCTTGGAAGTCTGACTTTGCTTGAAATGAACCCTCTGAACCTCAAAACCTGGCAGCCGGTTTGACATGTTACATTTTTTTTAAATGCCAAAATTCCATCATTTATCAGTGCTAGAAACTGTAAATTCAGAAGTAATTGTCCCTTTAACTTATCACGGGGATCATGCCTTTCTGTTAGGAGAATAATCCAAATGGAAGCTTACAGGTGTGATACTTCATCCAAATTTTTTGATTCTACATAACTCCTTTTAAAAAATTCTCAAAAATTAACCATTTGCTATGAACATATTGATTTTTTTTTATTTATTTATTTTTTCAAAAGTCCTTCTCACAGCTTTAAAGCCATCGGTGATTCAATTGCACCTGACTGCCACGTGACAAAAATTTATTTTTCGTTTACACAGAGCACATAAGACATTTAAGACAAGTGCAGAAACAAATGAAATGAAAAACACAAAAAATGAGAGCAAATAAATTAAATAATAGGCAGCATACTAATGAAAAGTAATAAAATAAAAATACAGCATGGCACAAGCAAGTTGCGATTCAACATGGTGAAATATCTTTCTGAAGCTGATATGCAGAGTAGGATTAAAACTAGATGGTTTACAGAAGTTGTAAAACTGCAATTAGTAAAAATCTACAGTATGCAGAATTTTATTTTTATTTTTTTTCCTAGTAAACTGTTTCCCGTTTATTATCATACCCTTGGTCCAGGATGGAATTATGACTGTATCCGGGATATTCCAATAAGCAGGCTTCAAGATGGCGGCGAGTTTGGCTGTGAAAACTAGTCTATGTATTGGACCAGCACCATCTACATGGCCTATAACAGCCCGTGTGTGAATAACTCAGTGAAATAGATCTCAGGTGAGCAGGTAATGAATAAACAAACAAAGACATTGCCTTCCGTGGCTGACCGGGGTGTGATGATCTGCCACGCATGACTGATGCTCGGCCCGTGAGCGTAACGAATGGCCGACCGTGACTTTAAATGGGCAAAAGTTACTCCTGGAATCAATTTTGGGGAATTTTGTTATGACAAAAACCAGGATTAGACATTATTCTGTGACAAGAAACGGGCTGTTTTACTATAGGTTATACAGGAAATTATTCAGGACGTTTTATGATTTTATGATTATAAACGGGATATTGTACAAAGCAGTATGACATTACGTGGGCAGCACTGTACTGGTACCACCTGTGGGCACTTGGAAAAATGTTGTACATGTTGATTTCCTGTTTTTTTCAACTTTTGTGTAATTAATAAATGAACTATCACAACTTTGATTTTTGTCTTATTTTCTGATTTATCACATTACATCATACTGCACATATGACATTTCTGACTTATTGCTCTTTGTAGCCGGGGTTGCACTGTTTGCATAGAGTTGCAGGACTTCATATTGCAGTGAAAGTAAGTCCACA
The DNA here is from genome assembly GCF_000690725.1 of Stegastes partitus. Lineage (NCBI taxonomy): Eukaryota > Metazoa > Chordata > Actinopteri > Pomacentridae > Stegastes > Stegastes partitus. The sequence continues at coordinate 78,402 of NW_007579293.1, forward strand.
GTGAGGGGAAAAAAAGGCCAAAAACACCCACTCAGAGGGTTAAAAACAAAAAAATGAAAGTGTGTGCAAAAGGGACACGTTCAACAGCAAATGGGGTGCATGCATATGGACTTAAAAGGGAAAGTCTGAGGTTTCTGCAGGTTTATCATGTAGTCAGTCTCACCTGAAAGCTCAGCGGTGAGTGTGTCCGTGTCTCCGTACTCAAACTCCAGGTTCGGAGACTCCATGGAGCTCTGTGAAGACCAAAACACACATTAGCACACATTATAGTATGAACCTGAAGCCAGCGAATCACAGATGTCCTGACACCCACATAGAAACAAACACAAACACACCACAGGCGATTCATGCATTACAAACACCTACCACTACTCTACACTCCATGTGCAGCCACACGCGTACACACTTTACCCACACAAACACTCCTCTCGCTCGTTTCGCAGCATCATGTGTGTTTTTCGATGTTATTACCGGCTGCTGGATTTCCAGGCGGCACTGATCAGTCATTTACTTTTTTTTTTTCTCTCTCAGATCCTCTTATGCAGAGCCACTTACAATTACAGGTGCTCTCTACGGGCGCAGACAGCTACAGCTTTAATCAGGCTAATTGAACAGTGACAGGAGGCTCTCTCTGGCAAAGCAGTCCGGGGTCGTAACGAGCAGCAGCGATGCACCGTCAACATGGCCCCATTTCAGAGCAGATTAGCTGCTGTTTCCAGGTAGAAGGCCTCTCGTGGCTCTGACTTTAGCCTCACCCTGTGATTAGCACATGCCCATGAGACGGACTGCTCACATCTAGTTTCTATCCACACACTCACCGGCTGCAAGCAGTGAAATCAAGGTTGCACACATCGAAAATCTTCAACTCTTCATTCACAAAAAGGCAGCAAACCTTGACTTTAGCCTGACGGCAAAGCAAAAATAAGATGGATTTTGAGTGGGTTTTGAAAAGCATGTGATGGTATACCCACCAACACACACACAAGCAGGCAGATTCATGCAAACGCTCACATTCTCAGTGCTGTAAAACAAACTATTCGCTTGGAAAAGAGTACATATGATCACAACATGAGACAGAAACTAAGACGCAATGAAAACGTTACAAGTCGGGCAGAACAACTGGGATTTTACTGACAGATATTTAGATTTGATTTGCAAGATATTGTTTTTAATTTAAGTTCAATATTCACCGCACGTGAGGTTTGAAACATGCAATTTTTAACAATTTTCTTCAGCAGCATAATCAATCCATAATAGATTGATGAGTTACGCAAAATTAAGCCCAATGGTCTTCAATGATTTCGCCACTTTTACCAACAGACAGTTTACATGAGCTGTAGTTGCAGCTTGGTTGCATTGAACTGAAGGTACGTAATCCTTATAAATGAGAGCTCTGGTACCAATGTCCACTAATCGTCTCAGAAGATTTCCCTCTTTTACAGGCAATTCAACAAATTATAGTGTTTGTTGCTATTCTGAATCTTGACACCAAGATTTTTATTTAAAAAGTATGTTGGTTCCAAACATCAATTATCGTCCGCAATCCAAAGACATTCAGTTGACTTTACGAAGCAGGAATCAGAGAATTTCAGCCTTTTTTTTTGTTAAACTGATTCAACAATCAAAACTCGACAAAAGACCTCTGTACGATAGATAGCATAAAGCCATACAAACAACAGTGTTTTCTGGTACATGCATGGGCAGCCATCTAAAAAAGGGGGGGGTTCATGTATGGGAATGACAAACAGTATCATGATAGCAAAGGTGAAACGTGTATTTGATCACTACCTGGGACAAAGAGGAGCAACGGCCTTGGGACTGGAAGATTTCTATCTTTTTAGTGGGGGGGTTGTGAGCTCAAATTTCCCCAAAGGGATTATTAAATATTCATTTCATGCTAATGTGAATTTAGAAACAGTCCCAACAGCACCAGGAAAGCTTCGAGGGACGGATGTGAGCTGTGTTTAACCCCGTGAAGACTGCCCCGGGGGCCGGCCCAGGACTGTAAATAAGGATGTTCTCTCTGAGTCAGCTTTCCTGGTTAAATAACTCCGTGTGCTGCCATGTAACCGTCTCCTATAAATACCTGCTGCAACCAAGTCAGCATGAAGCGGAGCATGCAGGACGTCGGCCGGCAGTTTGTTTATGACAGCGAGCTGCTGTAATGCCATTTGATGTCGTTACTGCACTTGTAAACCAGGAAATGAAAACCACTGGGGAGCGCCGATGATTGAGGAAAATTACTTCTTATTACTCAGAGTGGAGATGAAGAAGGCCTGCGGGTCTGTGGCCAGGAGCTTCACCTTCACAACCTGTTAGAAACTCTACAAATCACTATGAAGTAAACCACAGCGCACGGAGGAGATGAAAGTTTGGGGTGGCCGAGCGGTGCAGTGCATCGTTACAAATTCAGCTTTTAGACAGCATGTGATCAATAGCAATAAAAGGTTACAACCTCAGATATACAGGAGCTTGTTGTGGGATATTATCAGTGTTAGCATTCATTCCTCATTATTGACTCATGTGTCGTTGCTTTTTTTCTATGATTAACAGCAACATAACCAAAAAAAACCCTCACAAGTGTCATTTTGACTCCACTAAACTCTAACTGATGCCCTCAAGTATGTGACGCCTCCTTTCTCCCAGCTGAGGCCCACTCAGTTGAGACCAGTGAAAAGAGGTCAAACAGAGGACAAACACAAAATGTAACACGAGAACTGCTTCGGCTTTAGCATAAAAAAAGAGTCAATGACCTCGTTGATCATATTAAAATCTCACTGAGAAAATGTGTGTTCAGGAGTTTTAAAGGTCATACAGTGTGTCCTTTTAGAGCAAATTCATTAAAAGTTTCTCATATCTCTTTTTGCAGATCAAAATACTGCAAAGATTGGTTCATTCATCGCTTCATAACTGCTTGTTTTGGTCCTGTTTTAGCTGCTGCTGTCCACACCAGCTTCAGGAAGAAGACTCTCTCTGCATCCATGACTGACAGCACTGAACAAAACAGCTCAAAGACATGAATCCATCTATGAGACTTTCCTTTGATTTCTTCTTCATAAAACCACGACTCGAGCTCTGCAGAGCTGCAGCTTGCAAACAGCTCTGAAGCGACCGCTGGTGGATCACATTTCAATCTCTATTTTATACTCGCTCTGTTGTTCGACCACAGAAACAGCAAAAATATGTAATGAGAACAGCTTTTTGGGGAAATCAGCTGTTTTAAAATGCAGAACATGTGAGCACAGAGAGCAGGAGAGAAGCAAACAGATGAAAACACTGGCATGGAAACACAGGAACACATACAGTCCTTATTGTTTGGTTTCAAGTTAGTTTCCAACATCTCTGAATGTACCTCAACTTGATGACAGAAATAAACACCTACACATCCTAATAGCTTCTACTTTACACCTTTAAAATGTCTCTCCATTAATTGATTTATCCCCTAAAATCTACATTGTTTAGATCTATGATGTGCTTCTTGCCCCTCTTCCCTCGCTGCAGCTCACAAACATTGTAATACACACCAACACAAGCTGGAACAATGGAGTCATTCAGAAAAAAAACATGTTTGAACCGATTCTGAAGAGGAAGAATAAAATGAAAAAGCTGACAGGATTGATTCGTTTAGTTTCAGGAAGTCTGAATCCATGAGACTGTTATGCTGCAGGTTCAAGGCAGTAAGGATGTTTTCTAGCATCTAACAGACACCATAAGGAGACGATTTCTAGGCTAAAAACTTGAACTTTTAATCTTCAACAGCAGATTGAAAGCAAAGCTTTTCAGTTTGCAACATCAAACCCTGCACTTCTGCAAAGACAGAAGCAGGGATTGTTTGATATTCTCTCTGGATAAACGGCTGATCAGTCATCAAAGAGGAAAGCCTCGTCCTGCAGGAGAACTGGCATCCCTAAACCCAAAGTGACTCTTCTAGTCCAAACCCTTTTTTTTGTCTAATTCCTTGGAGCACCAACACACAATCCTTCCTCTCTTCACCCCTTTGTTTTCTCATCCAGCCCCGTTCGCCCGACTCTCCCTCCAAATCTGCCGCCAGCTGATAACGAAAGCCGTCCCCGCTCCAGCCTGGCACAGCTTCTGCTCTCTGCACCACATCAGCAGTGCAAACACTGGGCACAGTGTCAACGCCGACCACCCCCCCACTCCTAACCGACATATGCCGCCCGGACAACAGATGACTGACTCCGGCCGGCACAAATGGCCAACAATTCACACACACGACTGAATCGGGTTTGAGGTTAACTTCACTCAGCGGAAGGACAAACGGCGGAGAAGGCCGGACGGCATCAACACATGGCTTTGACGCCTTTAAAGTCCGCGTCATTCAGCCACCACGCCGTCACCAACCCCCTCCTCCGTCCCAGAATCCGAGATGAATATGCTCCAATTCCCTCCAAACCATTCAGCGTGCTCTTTCAAAGCACAATGAAAGGGCCCCGATCATCTCCGAGAGCTGAGCCACCCCAGGAATGAACCCCCATCTCCTTGTAATTTTTTCATGAGGAGGATGAATTATAGCTGCACGGCGCCAGAAGAGACGGTTGTACGACTCGGCACAAGCCAAATGTTTAGAAAAGCAGAAGAGACTCCTGCTTGCAGGTCCATATTTCAAAAGCTGACTCCAAACACTCTTAAAAATGGCATAAAATCTGCTTGTCAGCTGCACCTGTGGGACTGTTTCTGATCGCATAAAAGGAACTGACTTATTCAGATTAATTTTTGGATTATTTTAGAAAATCTTCAAACTGCTTGGTTTATTCAAATAACAGTGTTAAAAAAACAGCAAAAAAACAACAAATCCTTTAATTTTTAGCTAAAAAAATAGTGTTAATTCTCAAAATAGTTGCTGGTTAAGTGTCTTTTTAATGTGCAAATCTAATAATCCCTCCAGCTCTCAGATGTTGTCCTTGAAAAACCCATTGCTCTACAGAAAATGCTGCAGGTTCTAAGTCATGAAAAGCTTGTTTTCATTATCAGTTTATTCTTTCACTCAGCCCCAAACCCAAACTAACACATTACCAAAGACATTAAATGCATTTGTGGAGCTTCAATCAAAAGCATTCAAAAACCAGTAAAATATCAAAAATGGGTTTGATCTGAGTGAAGTCTTGGTTAAATGCAGGTCCAAATGTCAAAGGACACTGTGAGGACAGAGAGAACAGTGAGACATGAATCCTGCATTAATGTGAAATCCTGATCTGTTTGCTGTGGTCCTGACAGCAGCAGTCACATTTCACCACCTGCATTCTCCGCTGTAGGATTACTGCTGCTGGTTATTTATAGGAGCCGGCTGCCAAAATAACACCTCGCTGTCTGCCTGCATGAGTCCCTGCTGCTGCTGCTGCTGCTGCATGCTCTGGAGCCCAGACATGGACTCGGTGCATGAAGAGGACATTGAGCTGATCCGAAAGCTCCCCAGCAACAACAACACACACACATAGATAGATATATATATATGCGGACACACACACACACACACACACCCCTCCGGTGCGCTCCCGTGGCACCGCGAACGCCTCTCGGATTTACCTCCGACTCCTTCTGCTGCTCCTTGAACACATCTTTCCCTTTCGGCCTCTGTCTGTCGCCGTTATCGTTAAGGTTATTAATGATAGGTACCTCCATGTCCTCCGCCTGCATGGTTGACGGTGGCCGCGGCTCACTGGCTCCTCATACCGGGTCCGGTGGAGAGCTGAGACTGCACCGCGCCGGGAGGAGCGCCGACTCCGGAGAGCCAAGTTGAGGATCTCCTCCTCCTCCTCCTCCTCCTCCTCCTGCTGCTGCTGCTGCCGCTGCTGATACTCCCCCAATCTGTTTGATTCGCTGTCCCAGCGCGCCCCGAGAGGGCGGGGTTAGAGGCAGCGGAGAGGAGCATCAGCTGACAGCAGGAAGCCAAAACCATGTCAGGGTCCTCACGTGGAGGCTGAAGGTGTGCCAGGACTCAAAACACTTCATTCCCAAACAACTGCTGAACACAATAAGCCCATTTTCTGCAGCATACTGTGTTTTTTTTCTGCACTGAAACCAGATGCATGAGCAGATTGTTTTCCTTCCTCAACTGGAGAAAAACTTCTAAATCTAATTTGTACTGCTGTGGTTGGAAAAGGGTTCAAGTTAACCAACCACAAAGTGATCTAACAGTTCAATTCTCAGCCATTAGTCAAGTTAAAGATAAAATAGTTTGACTGGATTCATTGATACATGTCAATAAAAGGCCTTATTTAAATGACACAATGCTACAGTTGAATGCTGTTGAATGTCCTCCACTCCATTTATATGTCATCTCATGTCACGGCCGACCGACCGCGTGTCGCCACTCGAGGCCACGATCATCACATCCGCCTCATCCGTCTGCTGAATCAGTCGACTACGCAGACTTCTGATGAAGCTGTTGGTCTGCACAACGAGAGAATATCTGCTCAAACTGCGAGGAATCGTTCGAGGAAAGCCCGAGGCCTTGCTCTGACAGCGGTTATAATTGGCTCCAGGCGACGACCGGTCAAGCTTGATGGACACCAGCAAGATGGACGACGGATTAATCTCGTTTCTAGCTGTACAGAGAAGATGGCAGGCGTCAACATCGAGGCGGAGGAGTGATGGTATATGCATGGATTTACCATGGACAGAGAGCAAATCTGGATTTCATTGACAGCAATCTCAACACCCAACGATATTGACGTGAACCCTTCACAGCCAGAGTTCATCCACCACCATCACCTGCAGGTTTCAACAAGACATCAGACGTCTTCATGTCGGCACAACTATGCAGTGAAGCAGCTGATACTGCAGCCTGCATTCTCTCCACATATGTCGGCCATTAAACATCTGTGAAATGCTCTGGACGAACGTGTCGTCTCAGAACATGATCCTGTCCATCAACATGTCCTCCACCTTCACCAAGTCCTTCAGGAACCAACGTCATCACCTTCATGAGTCACAGATGTGTGATTCATTAGTGACCTGTGATTTCTGGTCTATGATTCTCCATCTGCACGTTAGCATTTCCAATATAGTGCATTCACTGTAACATTATTTTTATTTTAAAAAAAATTTTTAAACCGTATTTAACAATTTTTTCTAAAGAATTTAGCATTAATTTGCAGATGTCCCTGTTTTCTGAATTTACAAACAATAGCTACTGAAATCACAGG
>NW_007579293.1:86172-118687 GCF_000690725.1 Stegastes partitus
AATATCACATGCTGTTTTTATATTCTTGTCCTGTATATATGTACCGGCTTAGTATGGCATCACTTTCCTCCAACGTGCTCCAGATGGTGGTTTAAAAAAAAAAAACAGCCGCCACCATTTACGAGCTTTGACGGATGGATGATGTTTCCGAACACCTGCATCAACCTTAATTTACATTAAACAAGACATTTTTTTTTTTCTCTGTAATCAAACGTCCCAAACAATCTGCTTTCAGGCGCCTTGATGAGCTCATTCATCTGAATCCTGATTGGTCCGACTCCTCCGCTTTAACTGTGGACAGACGTGGAGGTGGAGGTGGAGGTTTGGACCTCCTGCAGCCACTTCACCTCCTGTCAACCCTTCCCTCAATTGAGCGAGTGAATTATTGATATGTGGAGGTGGGGGTTGGTGCGTCGGCTGCTACCCGCTCCCATCTACCAGCTCGCACAGACGTAAACCCCTGACGGTGAAAACCACTTGAGATGACATGATTGAACCGTACAGGGCGGCGCAGGCCTGAGCTTCTGGTGGAACGTGAACCACATGGCCTCGGCAGTGGGGGGTTGAGGGAGCTCATGGTTAAATTATTCTTTCACTGGTGCTTAAATCAAGTTGGTGTCGAGTCTAACGCAGCAGCAGACCCAAAAAAACATGGCGTTGATTGTGGCATGTGAGCCAGATGATTTTGATGATAGGGGTGGCCATGCTGAGATAATTACCCCCTCCGGCAAATCGCTGTTGTCCAAATAGTCAATTTTTGGTCACTTATTCTTAACGTTTGCTTATGCGGCCACGACTGCCACGCACAATTAAATTGTCGGTCCATATTTTCTGCCTATTCGGCATCAGGTTGTGGTGGCAGCAGGATAAGCAGATCATTCCAGACGTCTCTCTCCATAGCAGTGTTTTCCAGTTCTGCCTGGAGGATCCCAAAGCCTTCCCAGGTCAGATGACATATGTAGTCCTTCCATAGCGTTCTTGGTCTACCCCGGGTTCACCTCCGAAGGAAATCACTCAGTAGACATCCAAATGAAAAGTCTGAACCACCTTAACCACTTTTGTTGTGAAGGAGCAACAAATCCACTCCGAGCTCCTTCTGGACGTCAGAGCTATTCATCTTATCTCTAAGACTGAGCTCAGCCGCCCTACAATACTCGGTTGCTAGTACTTGCTATCTGATCCTTATGGTCACTATCCAGAGTTCATGGCCATAGGTGAGAGTAGGAACATACATCGAGTCGTAAATCGAGAGCTTTGCCTTCTGGCTCAGCTAATTCTTCCACCACAATGGTCCGATACAACACAAGGAGTACTACCCCAATCCATCTGCCCATCTGATGCTGCAGTTTCCAGTCACTCATGAATAAGATCCTGACATACTCAGACTTCTTTACTTGGGGCAGCAACTCATGTCCAACCCAGAAGAAACAGTCTAATTAATTAAAAACATAAAATGGAAAATAAAAGATTGCATTAGAATGCACCTCCTTCAAGTCAGTGTTTAAAAGTTGTACCTGTGGCTGCACTTACAGCATTGATCTTGTATAGATCTCAATCAGCCTCACACATATATAGACACTGCAATGTTACCTCACTCTTCTTTGAAAACATTGTATCAGGTTGTACGAGGATCATAAGTTAAGAGCCCTTTTCAAGTTCAGCCACAATATTCTTAGTTTGATCGAGGTCTGGGATCTGACTCCAGAACATTCACCCCGTTGTCTTTCAGCCACTTCTGTGTAGCTTTGGCTCTATGCTTCAAGTCAGCGTCTTGCTAGAACACAATTCTTCTCCCAAGTCACAGTTTTCTTGCAGGCTTTCCTCGTGGACTTCCCTAAACTCTGCTGCATTCATTTCACCTTCTACCCTGACAGGCCTTCCAGTACCTGCTGCCAACGAGCAGCCCCATGATGCTGCTACCGCCATGCTTCCAGGTGCCACTTTTAAAAACCCATAAAAACTATGTTGTTCCTCGCGTCATACCTTGTTTTAAGCATTTGACCATAAAACATTTAAAGAGAAGTGCCGACACGTGGGTTCAGTATCTCTAAATGAAATCGTAGTCCACATGCGTCAAACTACCCCCGATGCAGACTCATGTGCCAAGAATAAATGAACGCTCACAAACAGCTCAGCTGATGTCAGAGACGTCCCTGTCTGACTGCTGCTGGCTCAGATGAGCTCACTGTGGCTCTGACAGACCTCAGCAGCTGCACACATGGGCTCCCCTTCCCCAGCACATAAATACAACTGCTACACAAACCACCCCCCCTGAGACAACACACCGAAACACACAAGCTGCAGCGTGGACGCAGCGGGCGGAAATCAAGGAGATTCACGCAAATAGGTTACAATTTTTACATTTTTATTCATTAAGATTACAGAATTTTTTAATTATTGCTCATCATCTACCATTATCACTTGCAATATTTAAACATAGGGTTCTTTTTTTTCTTTATTAGACAACTTAAAACATGTTTGAGAATTTTCGCCAGTTTGCACTGTATGAGGATTTACAACAATAAATACAGGAGTCGATTCTTCTTTTACTTTCCTATACTTTTAAAGGTTGTCATATCTGTATATAGTAGGTATATACATATACGATGCTGGTGTCTTCCCCTGCCCACCCATGAGTCGGTCAGCGCAGCGGCCAACAGAACGGTTTCTTCCCCCTAACGCACAGGCTAGGATCCTGAGGCAGCTGTTAACAAAGCAACTATGGCCTACAAAAAAAAAAAAAGGATGTGTACAAATACAGAGAGACATTTAGACACTCTCACATCATCTATAATCACCTCGGCTTTCTCTCAAGAGACGTTAACGCACGAGAGGGGGAAAAAAAAAAGAAATAAGACAACAGGTTGAAGAACACCCAGACGACAGATCGCACTACTTCAAAATAAAAGGAGATTCCCAACAGCACAAGGAGACAGAAAAAACGCACAAACATTGGCAGGGAACAGTGTGACACCGGACTGTGACACAATATGGGGTTTTATTCCACTGTGGCGTATCCACCTTTTAAATTTTTTTTCAGACTTGTTTTTGCAGTAAACAAAAGGAAGAGTTTGACACTGTGGGAAATGGGGTTGTCATGATAGCAGATTTTCACAATAAGATTATCGCGGGCAAAAGAAATCACAATAATATCGCGATAATTATTGAAAATCTTATTTTTATGGCAGGACACCAATGCTAACACTGCTACCTACTATGTTGGAGTGTATATCAGTATATCATTCCTTCTTTTTTTTTTAATGATTTCCCAAAATGTTAAACTATTCCTTTAAAGGCTTTGGTTAGTTTTATAATCAGTCACAAAAACTAAATTGAAATGTGCAGGCAAATGTGAATTTTTGAGCGAGAAAATGGGTTTATTCAGCTGGTAAACAAAGCTTTTTGTGCTTTTTCTACCTGTTCAAAGGATGTAATGCAGTACAGTGAATTTTTTTGGACCTGGATAATGAGTCACTATATATTTGTGTGTTTTTGTTTGATCTCGCTCTGTTAAAGTTGAGCTGGCAGCGTTTCCCGGCAGGCTGAGCAGAGAATCAGGTGCAGAGCCGGTGTAGCAGCGGGCCGGACGCTTGGCAGTCAGGTGAAATCACCGTCAGGACTTTTCTAATTTCGACTGTCAGGTCAGCTGGGGACGAGCTGCAGAGGATGGCAGCTCGTTACACTCGGAAAATCCACTTCTAAAGGCCAATGCACACCAATTTGCAGTAATGCTAAATGTGTTTCTTGGATGGAAATAAAGAAATAGATCAGATTTTGTGAGTACCAAAGCGTTGCTGTGTTGTTTGTGTATGGTCAGCACAGTAAATCCTAACAGCACCATACTGTTTAATGAGGACCTGATAGCAGGAATCTGTAGAAGTACCGACCTGGCAACAACTTTCTGTAAATATTTTTTGTCACAGTATTCAAAAATGAGAGTTTGAGTCCATTTAATACACTTATTATTAGAACATTTAATTGCTTATCTGTATGACATGTTGATTTTTTTTTTTGCCTTTCAAAAAGTAATGATATTAGATGGCGCGGAAAGAGGAAAAAAAGATAGAAAAATCTTAATTTCTATATAAATATCTAAATATACAGTATACCCTTGTGATGATCCGACAGCCTGCCATGCTTCTAATGCGTTAAAGTCATTCTCGTTAAAGGAAAAGACTAAATGAAAATTACTTCTCTCCATGATGCGAGCAGCTGGACGTGGAGAAAGAGGCAGCCAATGAGATGGTTTCACTGCAGGTTTGAGTGACAGGTGGGAAGAACCGGTCACCATCCAGTCATGTTTCTTAAAAAAAAAAACAAAAAAAAAACCTACAGGCTGATCCGAAGGGACAGAACGCATTGTAAAAAAAAAAAAAAATGCTTAAAAACAGACAACGTGAATCTTAATCAAATAAAATACACGATATGATTGGACCCTGAGACCCCGCCCACTACGTCTAGCCCCGCCCCTTTCAAATATTACACAAGAGAAAAACAAAATCACAAGTAGAAAAGAAAAGACAATAACAACAACAAAAAAATAATGACAGGAAAAAAAAATAATCGTCCGTCACTAAATCTTCAAAAGGTCATCTTCATTCACACGCATTTTTTTGTTTGTTTTTTTTAAATCAAGTTTTTTTTTAATATAGTATATATCTTTTTTTTTTTTTTAGCGTCAGTAATTTAATCTTTAATAGATAAACAATAAAAGATCTGGCAATGGGGAGGGAGTGGGGGAGGACTTACATACAACTCGACACACAAATGAGCATCTAAAGAGATAATGATGGCGAAAAGACGAGTGGAAGGGAAATAAAAACGCCTTCCGGGGGAGCTAGCTCGTGGCTAATGGCAGGAGCAGCTCCACAGAGTGGTTTATGTTATTATTATTATTACTATTATTACTGTTGTCAAGTGTGAATAAATAAAACGACTGCCATAAGCGCAAGGAAAAGCCACGACCCCTCGGTCCCTTCCCCCCTTTTCCCTCCCCTGGGGCTCGGTCAGAGCTCCTCCCCCTCAGCCCCGGATATAAAGCAGGTGAGTTGACTATCCTGTCCGTCCTTCTTCTTCCTCCTCCTCCTCCTCTTCCTCCTTCTTCTCTGTGAGTCTGTGCCATTCATGGAGTATTTCCTCAGTTCACCCCCAACGCTGGTTTAATACCTTTAAAAGAAAGAGAAAACTCATCAGTTAGCAGCAGTCAGAGTTAACAAATAGAAAGCTCACGTTAGAATATATTCTTATGGTTAGGTGCTGCACGATTCCTGACAGTTTGGTGACTTTTTTTTATGGACATATTACCAAACGACAGAATGAAAAGGCAATGACTCGTAACTGAACGAACCCAAATGCCATGTCAGTACATTACGTTATACACTTCTTGCTATTTAGTAATTTTTCAGTCATATTGCTGCGATAAAAGCCTCAGAAATCTTTAAGTTAATTCTTCTTTATTTTTAGCATTATTTTTCCTTGTAATTGTGGTTTTGATTTGGTCAAAACACATAAAAAAGAAAGAGTGAATGGCAGCCTGGGTTCTGACTGAGTGTTAAAGTGGGAACGAACAGGTTCTGGATTAACTTCAGCCATAAGGAGATAAAAGTTAGTGACATGTATGTGATTCATCAACAGTAATAAGTAAATTGTTTGATAGAATATGTCTGAAGATCATATTTAAATGCACATAACAAAAACACAAAGTTGGGTCCAGGACTAATTATCCATCCATCCATTATCTATATTATCTATACACCGCTTAATCCTCACTAGGGTCATGGGGGGCTGGAGTCTATCCCAGCTGACTCAGAGGGAAGGCAGGGGACACCCTGGACAGGTCACCAGTCTATCACAGGACTACACTTAGAGACAGACAACCAAGCACACTGTGTGGACTGTGTGGGAGGAAGCTGGAGAACCCAGAGAGAACCCACGCTGCACGGGGAGAACATGGAGACTCCACGTAGAAAGATCCTGGGTGCCTCACCGGCGACCTTCTTGCTGCGAGTCAACGGTTCTACCACCTGCTCCACCTTGCAGCCCAGGACTGATCAGTAATAATTTATTCATCGATTCCTTTGTTTATTCATCTTATCTATTCAATGCATCATTTATTACTTCATTTCTTTTTATTGTGTTCTATTTTCATGACTTCTATTTTGTTCTTTACTGACTATTTTTCTATTTTTTAATTTTTTATTTATAGATGTTTATTTTATTGCATTTAATTTCATCTGGTGATTCCTCATTTCCTGTTTTTGAGTCTTTCATTTATAACATGATGTCAGGTGTTGTTTGTACTGTTTAACTGCATTTTTAGTCCTTTCATCCGTAAAGAACTTTGTCTAATGTTTAATTTGTGTGAAAAGTGCTGTATTGTTTAAATAAAGTCTGAATGACTGAAAACTGATATCCAGTTGTCATTTTTTCCACCAAATCTGCCAAGTTAAAAACACAAATGGGTGTTTTACTTTAGCAGAGCACTGAGACAGTAGTAATCAAGGCGTAAATGTAGATTTTTTTGTGTCCTGTTTTAGTTGGTAGTTGCCAGACTCTGAGGGAAATGGAAAGCGATCAGGTTTTCACAAGGAGGATGTGCAAAGGTTTGAAAACTGGCTCGACAAGTCACATGTATATATTCCAGGTAGATAAATTAAACTGATTCTCACAAATCTTCAATATCTTCCGAACATGGAAAGAAGCAGGTTTTTCCCGTTTGGGGCTTTGCAGGTTAAGACAACGATTAAATGACCTTATTAAGTCAAGATGACGCTCTTGAATGTTGTCTAAATAACGCTCCGAGAGCAAGTCGGCATTTGCACTCAGCAGAAAAGAGACGCCAGTCAAGTGCTGAAAGTCTTTATGAATTCGAGTTCAAAGAGATCAACAGAGCGGTGAGTCAACGATCCTGCTGACTGAATCACATCCAGGAGGCTGAATCACAGAAGAACATAATAGTTTTGACCCGAGACCTTCAGGATTTGGAGCAGACAGTAAGCAAAGTAAACAAGATATCTGTTTACTTGCTTATTCACTGATTCTCACTGTAAGGATGTAGCTACAGTAGGCACTCAGAACTGAAGGCTTTCCGTCTCGTCAGCTAATAAATGCAGATTAGAGAAGTTCAACTGATGATTTTTAGTTGCATCTATTGTTTTGGGGAAAACGGAACCCGACCGGATTTAAAAAAGAGTTTGAAAGTTTTTGAAAATCAACCTTTTACACACACACACACACACAGGACTCAAAGCTGCACTTTTATTTACAAGATTTTTCTCTTTGACCAAGAGTCGAGGCTGTTTCTGTACCTATAGTAGTTTGGCTTAAAGGGTCCGTTCTTGTTCAAGCCCAGATACTTGGCCTGCTCATCAGTCAGCTCTGTGAGATGTGCATCAAATGTGGGGAGATGTAGACTGGCCACATACTCATCTGGAGAAAGAGAGAAGAGAACGTGTTAATATTCACCCGGCGTCTGTGGTTGACTAATGCTTTAAATGAGGAGGCAGCAGGGAGGTAACTGGGATTTGCTGGTTTTCTTCTGTCTTCTCGCTTCCTCCCTCGTCTCATCTTTACTGTGGCGGCAGCAGCAGCAACAGCAGCAGTCGCTGACAGCCTGACCTACATTTGGCTGCTTTTCTTTACTATGTATGAGGAACGTGACGGGCGACGCTGGCGACATGCTGTGAGCTGTTCACATACATGCGGACGCACAGGACTCGTTCTGCTGTGAAGGCTTTTGTCGTCCGGGGAGACGGCGACTCTGGACGGAGCAGATGAGACCCACTGTGTCGTCTGAAGGGATGAATTCCATCTGCTGCAGGCTTTTTCCGCTGGGCCAAACAAACTGGCTGTAATCTCTTCCTGTCCATCTCTGTGGTCGGTGGCTACTTATGTGACCGACATTACTGGTCCAGTGTCACACCGTGTTGTGCGTTTAAACAATTTGACATGAAGTGTATTCCTTAGTCCTGCATTAGGAGCTCTTTGGCCAAAGCTTCACGTCTACACATTAAGAAATGAGGGAAATCTGGGCCGCTGCTATGGCTCAACTAGTTGAGCTGGCGACCCACGTACAGGGGCTGTAGTCCCCGATGCAGTGGTCATGGCTTCGAATCCCGCTCATGGACCTTTGCTGCAAGTCCTTCTTCCATTCTTCTCCCACACTTTCCTGTGTCTCTTCTCACTGTCCTATGCAAACGGGACAAAAACAAAAAAGAAAAGAGGGAAATCTTACCCATTTTCTTGGGCAGCAGGTAAACATCCTGCTTGTAGCGTCCCTCGGGGGCGTTGTACAGCTCTATCAGAGCCAGCGCCTGGGCACAGACACACAACTGTTACCCATGTGTACACACAAGAAAAAACACACAACAATTTCTGGCTTTGATATCAAAAACTCTCCAAACTCCTGGCTGCTGTTGTTTTTTAGGGGTTTTTTTGTTGCTCCTCTGGGCTCATTTTTCACTGCAATGTAGTCAAGTTAAATGTATTTATAAAAAACATTTGAAACAACAAGAGTTGAACCAAAGTGTTGCACAATTATTAATAGCAACCCAGCAGACATAAACACAATGACTAAATTCTGAATAAAAACACGATACAACTAAATAAAAGAAAGTCTGGGGTGAAGTTTTAATTAATGGGTCTTCAGATTAAAGTCCCAGCAGTTCTTACACAAAAAGCAAAGTGTTCTAGAGGTAAAGAGCAGCTACAACGATGGCCTCTGCTTTTGTTTCTAGATCTCCAGAACATTTAAGAGCATCTGGCTGGTCGACCTCAGTGCTCTAACTGGGGTATGAAAATGTAAGAGTTCTGCTAAATCCCATTTAAAACCTTCAAAACATACAAAATCATAAACATAGATCCTGAAACACACAGGAAGCCAGTAGAGAGAGAGCTGCATTTAAAACCAACTCTTGAGTAGAGAAGAAGATAACGTTCTTTTCAAATGGAGGGTTCAGGAGGGTTCAACAAACAAACAAACAAAAAAGGAAGAGAGAGGAAAATACACAACATGTTCAACAATGCGATCCACGGTTTGTACCTGGGTCGTGGCAGTGATGGAGAGCACGAAAGTGGGCACAGTGGAACAGCTGAGGTTCAGCAGTCGGCCCTGGAGAGGAAGAAAAAAAAAACATAGAAAAAAGTTGGTGAACACAAAACAAGGGATGAATCAGCTCAGATCTCAGAGTCCCTCATCAAACAGGCTGTTGTGTCAAACTGACTTCATTCCAGTTAATCAAAGAAACATCATCAAAAAGTCTTTGAAGCCATTTTGTGTTTTAATTATTCTAATTAAACCTTCAGCAGTTTATCTTCCCTCAGCTTCTGTGGAAGTTACCACTGGGCATCATCGTACTAAGAGATGAAAGCAATGAGGATTGTTTTTTTTCTGCAGCTGATGTAGCTGCTGGATTGTCCTGAAGCTGAACTACTGTAGGAAGAAGGGGAACAGAGAAAAGTTTCCTTGTTGTTGCAAAGCAGAACAGAAACTGTGGATGTGATTTAATGTCCAGCTCACACACTGAACCTCACACTGTGTTCAGCCCCAAATTATTCATATCTGTGCCAAATGTTGGTGCAAACTGAGGCTTTATTGGACCAATAGGTTTGTTTTGGCTGGAAATGCTTCAATATCAAGAGGTATAAGTGATTTTGGAGATGGGACCTTTAGTAAAAATATTAAAAAACAACTGTCCTTTGTCACTTGTTTGTGTATTTTACCGCCAGAATAGAACTCTATCAGGGGTATGAATAACTTTGGGCTAATGTGGGCACATCATTTCGATACGGTTTTAAAGGAATGTGTGTTTTCATGTGTGGAAGAATCTCACTGTGTCTTGTATTATGCACACACAGAGAGACTTCACAACTCGCCTGCACAAACTTGTCTTTGTGGCCCGTCTCAGTTTTAACAACGGAGTCACGTACAGCTCATGAATGTGTATAAATACATGCATGAGTGTGTTCTGGTACATTGTGTTGTAAGACAAAGAGGAATGAATTAAGAAACAACACTTAAAAGAAAAACTGATTCCAGACATGCTAAATAATTACAACTTAAAATAAACAGCGTTTCTGGATTCAGGTTCGGAACAGAGTACGATGTGAAGCTGAGGTGAGGTGAGGATGGACGATGGGATCTACTGATGTGGTTTAAACCTGCTGCACATCAAACGGACTCGCAGACAAAGGCGTCAGCAGGTTGGCAGCTTGTCTGTCTGGCCCAGTCAGACTGCTCTCATTCTGTCACACCGACTCACCACCCTCACCTCCACCTGCAGCATGAGGGTGCAAAGCTCAGTGTGCACATATGCGTTGAAAATGGGGTTTTCCACAACTTGTTGACTAAGTTTGAAGATTTTTGATGAACTGTATCCCTCTGGGTATTTTTACTCACGGTGGGCTCATTTTTCACTGCAGAATGGAAGCTTGTTAAACGGTCATAAATCATAAGAAAGAAAGAAAGCTACACTTTGATTATTTACTTTACAAAAATGGAAAAGCCTGGAATCAACGTGTACATCAGCTGTCAGGTTTTACCAACTGACTCTACATGCTACAGTTATTTAACTCTTTACATTTTTTATTTGCTTCCTATCTGCTAAACACTGTCTGCAGTTCAGCCAAAAAGTCCCTGAAGTTTTGTCAAAAGACTGTTGGCTGCAGCTGAGTCCCTCATGGCTTCACAGATGCAAGGAGCAGCGTAGAATTTTTTTTATTTGAAAAATCTGCTTAGCAACTTATTTTGAGCTGAGATTTGGTTGTTTTCCAGATGAAAGCTACACATGATTAGTTCAAGGACCAGAAAGTTGAAGATATGAAAAATCGTGCTGCTTTTAGTTTCTTTCTATGATAAATGGTGTAATTATGGTGATTAAAAACTTGCTTTGTGTGCATGAAAATGTAGGCATTTCCATTCATCATCATCACTGTGATTTTAACAGCGTTTCTTCTCAAAACTACCAACCAATGCACCACCCTATAACACCGCTTCCTTTCTGAAGGATTACAGACGTTGAAAACCACGGGTCAAACAAATGGGTCAATACACTGTCAAATAGTCACAATACTAACAAAATAAAGTCCTTTTTGACATTTTTTTTTTTATAAATGAGCCAGGTAGAATAAAGTGATTTTGACGAAATATCACAATTTTAGATTTGGTTAAGTTTGCCGACAGAATGGCATGTGACAGATTATTAGTTCAAGAACCATCAAAAATTTACAAATCTAGTGATTATTTCTGTTTTCATAATGTCTGTCTTGGATAAATGTTGTAATTCAGCGGAAAAAAAAAAAAAAAGAAAAAGATAACAAGCCTTTCAAAACAAGCAGCAGGTTTTGGGGCTTAGCTGTTACTTAGATGTTTATTAAATGTGACTGAGCGCAATTGTCTGATTCTACCGCAAGTAACAGGCTTGACAAAACATTCACTACGGTGAGTGACGCTACTGGCTCCCAGAGATTGTTGTGCTTTACAAACAAACCGCTAAAAACAGTATCTGGTTCACATGTGGTCACACTGCTTTGGGTGTAAACTGTTGTTTTGTTGCACTGATGCGATCAATCAGTGCCCTCCGTTTGTGTGTCTTTGTGTGCAGTACCTCTGCCAGCAGGACTATCCTCTTGCCGTCGGGCCAGATTACATGGTCCACCTGAGAGCGGACTCTCTCCCAGGTCAGCTCAGGAGTCCGCAGGCTCGCCTAAAAGGTGAGAACAACATCATCAATGATTTTTGTTTCATTTCTGTTGTGCTGAACTATCCTCCATCTATCATGTTTTGTCTTTTCCAGGTTTGGAGTGACTCATGGCTTCCTCTCATATGTGTATTTTCTTCATCATTGTGTAAAAAAAATCCTTTCATTGCTCCTATATTTTTCCATTTCAAGCATTTCTGTGTCAACGTTTTATGATCAGCAGAAAAAAAATCAGAGCACCACAACCATTATTTTTATCTCATTTCTATAATCCCACTCTCTTTTTATGTTGCATTCACTGTTGAACACTGTGCATGAGTTAAAAGCCTACAATTAAAATAAAACCCTCCGTCTGTTTTATGACTTTACATCAGCATTAAGCTTCTCGGACACACTGACATCAAGCTGTAGGATCACAACTGTCATTAAAGATCAGGACAGTAACAGTCATTGTAGTTTAAGTGCAGTGTGATAGCCACACTACTCAGAGGACAGAAAGAGCTCTACTCATCTTTATCTTTAAAAAAACCTTGACCTCTAAACAGCCACTATGTCGCCGGTGACCCATTTAAGCTAGTTTAAAGCAGCGTAGCACGGCACATAAAGATGTTTACATTTTTGTCATTATGAACGTGGCACACGTGGATAGATCGGTTTGTGTCTTAAAAAAAAAAAAGCAGTTTGATCAGTTCATTTCATGTAGGTTGGTCTGGAATCTCATAAAGGTGTAGCTGACTAGATGTAGATGGTATTGAGGTAATTTGCACTGTTTGGCTTGAAGCATGTTCTAGTTACCGTTATGTAAATAAGGGTTGGGCATCTGGAACTGGTTCCAAATTAGAACCAGTTCTAACAGAATAACTCAGAAAGTTTAATGTCAATTCTGCTCATCAGTTCCTAAACAAATGTCCCTTGTGCTGGCAAACACCTCCACTATACCTACTGCTGTCCTTCTTCAATGTTAGTCATGTGATTTGAATGCTGCTTAATTAGCGAGTAAGTAAAATGTATTTATAAAGCCCTTTCTACAGACAAAGTTCACAAAGGGCTTTACAAAGGCAATTCTGGTAGATTAATCGTAGCAACTGGACCTGCTTGAGTTGATGTTTCACCTCTCATCCAAGAGGCTTCATCAGTTCTGACTGACTAGTTGGGAGTTCCAGATACTTATATCCTTGAAGAGTCATTAACACCTGAGTTTCGGTTTCAATTGGGGGTTTGTTACTCCTCCCGCTTGTTATGTGAGTTGTTAGTGCTCCTCCTGCCACAAAGGGATTCGTTAGGGTCTTTTGTGATTAGGTGTGAATGTGGTTTCATCTTCCTGGGGAGAGATCTTAGGACTGAATTGTAAACAGGTGAGAGGTGACGCCTCAGACCTCCACCTCTGTTAGGTGATGGTCTTTCCAGTTTGACATAGATGGCTAACGAATCCCTTTGTGGCAGGGGGAGCACTAACAGAACAAATTGTTTAGTTTTTTCTCGGAACAAATCACCTTAAATTTAGCGAATTCTGCTTCAAAATGCTTCACAGGAACAAGATTAGACTCCACTGTTGTTGGACTAAATGGCTAAAGTCAACATGAAAATATAATCAAGAAAAAAACGCTGCTGTCGTCGTGGTTACTTTCTGTAGCTCCGTGTTTCTGCAGCTAACATCTGTCTGTGTAAGCAGCATCTCATACAACTCTACTATAAAGAATGCAGGAGGATGCCACAGTAGCATGACATGAACAGGGACTCTTTATTCTCTTCAACACAAAGACTTTCTGTAACTATTCAGCTCATCTAGACAGCCGACTAAAGTAATTTTATCACCCTTATAGCAACACTTTACTGTCACTGCAACAACATGCTGCTACCTCTCTCACACACCGAGTGAGAGTCACTTCCCACAACAAACCCACTGATCTACGTCAACACCTTCATTAAAGAGGATGTGCAGTCAGGCTGTGGCTGCTTAACCTCACTGGTTAAAAAACACAGTGACTGTACTAAATCGTATCATTATTAAGTGATTGTTTAGCTTGACAAACACAGATAGGCAAAAAGTACTGCACTGAAAATGTTACTTTGAGTGAAAGTATGTTATGATACTCTGGAAAATGCTGTTAACACTTAAAACACCATCAAACCGCCGCCGCTCCCCATTTTACAAATGCTGTTTGAATTGCCATTATTCCGTTACAGTTTGTGCTCAAGAGAAAATTCAAACGGTTTCTGAAAGAAGAGAAGACGAGTTTTAAGGGGATAATCAATGCATTATGATAGCACAATGCACTCACAAGTTACTGCTGTCTGAAGACAGACAAAAAAAAAATCAGCTCTGCCTCGATTTTATTATGTGGGCTTCATGCTACTGTAGCTTCTCAACCATTTGGGCTACAGAGAAAAACGGGACAAAAGCAATCACTCATTGTATACTTTCTGACTATTTCACAGCCAAAATAACAAAAAAAAGTCAAGGTGGCCTGTGTGATACTTCAGTGTTAAAAGTCAAAGTACAAAATGCTGAAAAACCTCTCCTGTGACTGCTATAATACATTATATCATCAGATTATTATTACTCATGGATTCATGTAAAAGCAGGATTTTGTTACTGCAGTAACTAACCGACTTCAACAAAGAGAATCTGAATTGAGAACACTAGAATACAGCCATATTCAAATGTTTTCATCCTCATCTATATACGTTAGAACTTCTTTGAGGCAGAAACTGGAAGATCTTTATCTTTCACATAAAGTCCCACTCATGTATTTTACAGTTTCTCTGTTAGGAGTTTTCCCTGATTCCATACAACTGGGTGGAATTTTGAGGCCCCATTCCCTAATCTGGCTACGATTGCGGGTTCTGGATCAGTCGGTCACTGCAATTCCCACTTCCTCAAACTAAGCTGTCAGTTACCATGACAACACTGAACAATCAATGCTCAAGGTCAAGCGTTACCGACGGGACGACTTTCGACGAGCTGCCGGGAGCTGCTCGTGTTTTGGTTTCTATATCGCAGATTTGTTCCGTTGCATCCGTTTTATCTTCTAAGAGAACAGCCGTTCTGACACGAGACGAGCGTTTGACCTGAACTTCAGCGTGACTTGATTTGATAAGTGATGACTAACCACGTCGATCTCGGTGTTGGAGTGTCCCATGTTGCAGACAATGCAGCCGTTCTTCATGCGGTCGAGGTATTCTCTCACCACCACGTTCTTGTTGCCTGTGAGGACGCAAAGAACAAGCGATTACAACACTATCTGGGGGGGAAAAAAAAGAAGATAGAAAGAAAAAGACGAGCGGTTTTATCAGATGCTACGGTGGAGAGGGCCTGAATAAGTTTCAAAAACCTGATATAGAGAATCTGGGGCATGAAAAAAAAAAAAGTTACCTCACATGATTTAATTACTTATCTCAGACGTTGAGCACAGTTAATTAGGTCTGCAAATGTGACTCAGATGTTCCACCTGTCTGCACAGCACATTTTAAAAGGACTTGAACGCGTCTTTTTGCATCTGATATTTAGATAAAAAGGAGCTAAATTCTTCGAAAAAAGGCTCCTAAAATGAACAAATAACATAAAAAAAAACAGTTAAACATAAATAAACATCATCTAAATGAGCTGCAATGTGTGTTTTGCTCATTTTACTACATGAATCTAACAAGCTGTTTGAGTTTTGCTTCGACTGCTATGAGTATGTGACCTCATTAGAGCTGCTGCCCGCCCCGTTTTCTATATTTCTCAACACTTTGAAAGTTTAACAGTAAAAAGTTCCCGCTAGCTCCATGCATTCTTTTATTATCTTTCCCGCTCAGTTGCGGTTCGACCCTGAACACGGGCCTCTCTCTGCTGCAGGCCTCCCAGCAGCATTAGGTAATGAAGCAGAGACACAAGTAATTCTCTGCTCCAATTAAGTGTTCGGCTCCCTGGCTGCTGACCTGAGAACTTGATTAGTAACTGCCGCAGACTGATGACCGAATATGTGTCTGTTCACCCTGAATGGGTGCAGACGGAACACTGTGACTGGCTGTTTTATGTCTTGCACCCTCCCGAGTTGGTCCTCTCGTCTGACACTGTTTATTTATGCACTGTTAATTGTGGATTATGTCCCAGCACAAAAGCCGACAGGACAAATCCTTGTACGGCTGCTGTGAGGCGATTAGTCAGCAATCCAACGATTATGATGCAGAACTGCTCGTAAATTTCAACTTCACCGGCCACAAGTGAATGAGAGGCAAATAGAAGAGATAGAGGCGGAACAAACCTGTGCAAGTGATGACGATGTCCACTTGTCTGATGACTTCGTTGAGTTTCACCAGCCTGAAGCCGTCCATGCTGCGATCGGTGGACAGAGAAGAAGACTGAGGCAGTGTCAACACCAACAGTATGCCAGAAGAAAGCTGAAAAAGACAGAAGCTTACCAGGCCTGCAAGGCACAGATGGGGTCGATCTCTGTGACGTAGACGATGGAGCCCATTGCTTTGAGGGCAGCGCAGCAGCCTTTTCCAACCTGAGGAGGAGAAAGATAAATGTGCAGTAAACAGAGAAAACGACATAATGTCATATCAGACGCTGAAACTGTCCAGGATGTGTGTGAGTGGATGTCTTTAGGAGTCTATGTGTCAATATAACCTCTGCCTGACTGGATCCAAAATGGATTAAAGTCCTTATCCGCTCTGATGACACCACGGAAAATTATTTAGGAAACTCAGTAGCCTACCAGAATCTGTACCTTTCCCACAGTTTTCCTCAGTGATTCTATTAACATTTATTCTGTTATAAGGTTGAGACAATTAAAAAATCTTGAATATTAATTTTCCTACAGAAGCGGCGACCAACTGCCTGTTTTCTATTATTAAAGTATAAATCCACCTTCTGAATACTAAATTCTAGTGGTTGACAGATATGGATTTCCCACCATCCAACACTGAAGGCAACATACAGCGAGAAGGCCAGGAGATGGACGATATATAAAACAATATTTGATGTGTACTTACTGTAAATAAAAAGATGAACCAACAAAATAAATGCCCACTAGTAATGAAAAAACTGGACTATAATAACTTTTAGAGGGTTTGAGTGCACTTCACAGCAGCATTTATCATCAGATTGCAGCGTCTCCTTCGACTATTCTGGTAAACGGACTGACATCGGATGTTTTGGTAAGTGTGTCGAGTCACTTTCCATTTCCGACCCATCTGCTCACATTTTTCGTTCATAAACCCCATGAGCCAGGATCCTATTATAGCCCATTATCTCAAAATGGCATTTAGTCAGTCTGTCATTACTAAATTGTCTTGACTTCCTTCTGCATGCTTATTCATCCACTTATTTTTACTGTTATACTGTATTTTGCAGTAACTGGGCTCTTCTGCCAGCGCGATTTGCACCTTATTTTTCTATCTATCTATCTATCTATCTATCTATCTATCTATCTATCTATCTATCTATCTATCTATCTATCTATCTGCAACATCTCTGTTCTGAGTCAGATGCCTTCAAACTGGGGAAAAACTATCTAAATTCGTCCATTTTTCTCAGGATTTATCATGGTTTTAATGGGATTTCACCTGATTTGTACATCAGGAAGAAGGAAAAGCCTCCAGCATTTCAACCTTTAAGCGAAAACTCGGTGTGTACGGGAACATAAGTCTTACCTCTCCGTATCCACACACCACCACCTGTTTGCCTCCAAACATGACGTCTGTGGTCCTCTTCAGCCTGAAGGCAGAAACACTATTTATACCACACTGGCAGCCTAATATTTAATCACATTGTTTCTTGCAGAGTGGAGGTGGGTGTAATTGCCCTGCAACACTAAATGTTGAACAACAAACACGGTCTGATTTGTAATCGTTAATGAGGTTAAACAGGAGACGGCTTCGTACCCGTCTAGGATGGACTCTCTGCAGCAGTAGAGGTTGTCAAACTTCTGCTTGGTAACTGAGTCGTTGACATTCATGGCTGGAACGCACAGTTTTCCTGCTTTGGACAGCTGGTACAACCTACAGACACATGAGAAACACACACAAAAACCAGAGGATTAAAACTGTGCTTGATGGCAGAATATTACACAACAGCTAGGGCTGCAACTAATGACCGTTTGTCCATTATTTTCTCAATTAAACAAGCAGTTGTTTGGTCTGTAAAATGTCACTACATGGTGAAAAATGCTGGTAAGATGACGTCCTCCTTTTCTCCACAATCCAAATATATTCAGTTTACTGTTATAAAGTAAAGAAACCAGGAAATATTAACAGTTAAGAAGCTGGAATGTGAGGATTTTAGATTTTTCCTTTAAAGGATGACTTTAAATTGATTATTCGATGATCAAAATAGGTGGTGCTTAGTATAATAGTTGACAACTAATCAATAAATCACGGCACCTTTTATGATGTGAAGCAATAATTAAGTAATCCTTACAGAAAAAAAATTTCATTATTTATTACTCATGTGTATTATTTTGTGTAAATCAAACAGAATATGTTAATTGTCTAAGTTTGATTTGCAAACACAGCCATCCTGCCATCGTGCACTAACAACAAACTGTCAGTGTTCAACATTTTCACCACTAGATGGCGATGTTACCACACCAGAGACTACGTGAGCCACTGAGTGTGGTTGTCAATGTGTGGGTTTGTGTAAATATTTACTTGTACATCTCTCATTCAGGATGCACAGAACTGGTATTATGTGAAGCGAAGCAATATTCAACATCTACTTTTACTAAAACATTGCTTTACAAAGACGAGTGCAGGCTCCATGTCCTACCTGTGCACGCCGGTGACACTCTCCTCTACTATGCCCTTGATCTTCTTGAACATGTTGGGATATTTTTTATAAATCCAGTGAGTCAGGTCTCCACCGTCATCCAAGATCTACCAGACAGTCATGGAGAAGGTGATTAGGGCAGGAAAAGACAGAAAGAAACTGTTTAAAACTTGAAGTTTCATGGTCAAATGAGACATTTCAACATTTTTAACAAAGAAAACTATGTGTTTATGTCCATATCTGGTGAGCTTCTCACAGTAGCCTGATGTTAAAATAGAACCAATTCAAGAGGGTACTTTAAGAAGTTCTCAGGCCTCACCCGAAAACAAAGGGCGAAATTCTGGTTTTCGGGCAAAACTGCCTTATATCACTGTCCTCAAAAGCAAAAATGTTTGTCATCTTTTACTCAGAAGGTTGACGCCAGATCAGAAACTGAAGAAAATGGATATTTTGAGGACACTTCTGGTGTATTTTCAGATTGATGTCAGCAGATCTGTGGCCCAGGATAAAACATGGGATCCTGAATCAAAGAATCAAAGCAAACGCATCTGCTGGCAAAGTTATGGCTTCTGTGTTTTGGGACACTGAAGGATGAAGTAATGCATGAAAGTAAAGGAGAATAAGTTGAGAAATATTGCAATCTTTCTCCTGTGATGTTTTCTGGTGAGATTGAGGACTTTCTAAGGTACCTTCTTAGCTGAAAAGATCTAGATATCAGATATAGCAGATGTTGTGCGCCACCAGGATGCAAGAACACTTTCTTGTCGTGATTTAATAGGCTTTATTCAGAGTGTAGGTGTGCTACCATGTTGGGCTGCCAGCCTTCCACGTTGACACAGCGATCGATGCACCACCAGAAGTCGTCCTCTGACTCACCCTTCCACGCAAACACGCTGAAACCTAGGAAAGGAGACAGGAAGCGTTTCATATGGAAAGTGTGGGAAAGTAATGAATGAGAGCGTGATGTGAAAGAGGGACAGTGCATGAATATTTTAAGAAGAAAAGGTCAGATGTCACACCTCCCTCTGCCAGGGCAGCTGCCACTTCGTTCTGGGTGGAGTAGATGTTGCAGGCCGCCCATCTGCACTGAGCCCCCAAAGCTGACAGAGTCTCCATCAGCACCTGAGCAGAAGAAAAAGGATGTTTGAGGTTCTGCTGCAGCTTTTGGGTGAATGTTGTGTTGAGGCTGCGACCGAGTGTTTACTCACAGCAGTCTGGGCAGTGATGTGGGTGCAGCCCACCACCTTGGCACCGGCGAGGGGTTTCTCCCCCTGGGCTCGCTTCCTCAGAGCCATCAGCGCTGGCATCTCTGAAAAGAAGAAGAAGAAGAAAACCCATGCAAGCAGGCATAAGTGGATACAGGAATCAAGCTGGATAGTTAAGGAATTCCCATCATTTAATCCTTCTAATACTTCATCGCTAATCCATCGACTCATCCAGCTGAAAGAGATACTGAGGATATAATGTGTGTGTGCGGCCTGCAGGGTTCAGCGGAGGCTCTCTGCGTATTTTGTGGAGTAATTAGGGGATAATGTTAGTAGCATGTTTTTGGTTTTAAACGGTGTTGAGGGGTACGAGGCATATGGCCACCCAGCAGAGCAGACGAGCAAGAAGAGCTTTCCAAACTTTCTTATTTGCATCCAGCTGGCTACTTTCTAGTAATTTTTGATTCCAAAAAACACAAGTTGCGTTTCACTATGCATCTACGTTTTACAACCGCTAGCCTCCACTTCAAAACAAAGCCAGCACGATGATGAAACATGCCCATCTGTCTGCATCATTCCTGTGTGTTTGCGCTCAGCTGCTGCCGCTGAGTACAGATACAGAGAGTCATCTTCAATGTTTGACGAATAATAGCAAGAAAACTGATGACAAAACGCATTAAGAACTGCATTGATTGCACAAACAGGAGGCCTCCTCATTAGACGCTCTGCTTCAGAAAGCACCGATGGCAGCAACTCTATAGTTATGTAGGAAATATTACAAAGTCCACTGAAATCGCTGTGTAATCCTAACACAGCTCACAGACCTTTACTGGCGTACTGAAGAACAAATACATGAATTTATTTACATTTTTATAGCATAAGATGACTAGAAATTGGGCTGATTCAGTGGATTCACATGATCTGAGTCCAGAGCAACATATGTTTTGCGATGCGCCACAATCTCGAGGAGTTCGAGCAAAAATCTTTCACAAAAACAACTTTTTATACTCAATGTACCAGTTGAAGAAAAATATAATAAAATGCAACAGAAACCGACAACTTGTCATGTGTTTGAAGCATAAACATCCACCCATTTAAACTTCAGATCTGTGTGGACCAATGAGGAGACAATGCATAAAAACAAACATCGTGGTTTCTACATCGTTTTCCACTGTTTAAGGTTTGAGAAACAATCATTTATTGGATTTATTCTCCTACAAATATTGGTGAATTTATTCTGATGCAGCCGACTCTTAATATTTGTAAGATAGTAGAGGACGAAAACGTGCAATTTGTCCTTTTTCAGTTAAGTTTAGATGTAAACTTAAGCTGCTGACTTACAGCTTCCCCCCTACATCACTACAGTCGTTTGCTTTACCTTGCTCGGCGATCTCGATCTCTCTGCGCCCGAAGTCGGCCTGTTTGATGTTTTTGATGCAGAAGTCTCCGTTGCCTTTGGAGTTTTTCTGTTGTTTGTCCCGAGGAGACGTCTCATCGTCGGAGCTGTCCGTGTACGACGCCGCTGCAAATAACCAAACAGAAAAACACTGTTAGAATCCTGCTGCATTACAGTCCCGCTGCAATATAAATGTGTGTAAGTTCTGTAAACGTAATCTAAACTGGATTCATAAGTGCAAAATAAGGACAATGTGGCCCTGCTGCCAGTTTCTCCTCAGTGAATAAAGCCTGTACTTTCCTGAACCCTGCAATTTGACTTCGGTTGGATTCTGGACAGTTTAATTGATTACAAAGCAGCCCGCCAAACCATATCCTCTAACAGAGCAACTCCAGCCTCTTCATGATATCTCACTGGAGCAGAAAACACACTGTATGCAAGTGTACAAATGTGTTTTTAACACTTGAGCATGAAGAGAAAACCTGTCACAGAGAAGCATCAGTGCACCTCTGTGAGATATAAACAGTAGTGGCCACAGTGCTCGCCGGCTGTGCCTGGCACGGTGTGGTTCCGGTGCTGCAGACTGACTCACTACACAGCTGAGCTACTTCATGTGTACAGCAGGTACGTGATGCCAATATCACTCCTACCACCCTCTCAAAATGACCGTGGAGCAGCACCAGATAAGACTGCCAACTCTCTAACAATACTGAAGTGAAGGAACATGCTGTACTGTGCCACGAGGGGACAGGATAGAGAGAGAGGAAAAAAAAAAATAATCCAGGAGTTAACTGCTAGGACAAATCTTCTTTTGAAATCTCCCATCCGTACTGACAGGAGGAAAGGGTGGGGGGGGAGAGTGTGAGCACAGATCATGAGGGTGGCTGTACTGATACTTGCAGAGGATACTGGGACACAGCCAGGTATAGATAATGTGCCAGTGAAGGAAATGTGTTTTGCACCTCGTAATTTCTCTTTGGGAAACAAATAAAATCAAAACCAAGAGGCTTTAAAACAACACAACTGCTGTAAATCAAACGCGACACTTGGCCTCAGGCTACCTTGTACTGACAAAGATTTCTTCTGTAACTCTTCACGGTAAAATGTTCCTATAATAACACAATAACAACTACTGTTAACTTCATGGAAATGTATTCTCACAATATTTATTTTTATGATATGTTAACCCTTTAAGCTCCATGCAGTTCCTGAGCATTTTCCTGCACAATAAAGTACTGCAACTCTGTGCATACAGCAAAACCATGGCTAGAAGAAGAGAAATCCAAAATCTCATCTGAGCAATATGGCATAACTAATGGTTAAAAAAAAAGAAAAAGAAAAATAAGACGCTAGAGTTTCTATTTTCTTATGTTACAAAAAACACATCATCATGTACAATACTTTTCTAAGTGCCTAGAAGTCTTACCAATACTGGAAAAATTGTAAGTTTGTCTCCTATCTGCTCTGTCTAAACACAGCCTGCAGTTCACCCAAGTTTAGCTGAACAGTCAAGTAACTCTTATGACTTTCTGGTTGCACCAAGGAATGCAGATATTCTTTTAAATTTTTTAGACAGAATCTTGTTAGAGCTGCAAGGTGGAGTGGTGGTTAGCATCGTTGCCTTGCAGCTAGAAGGTCACTGGTTTGCATCCCGGTGAGGACACCCGGGATCTTTCTGCGTGGAGTTTGCATGTTCTCCCCGTGCAATGTGGGTTCTCTCTGGGTCCTCTGGCTTCCTCACACAGTCCAAAAAACATGTTGAGGTTAATTGGTGATTCTAAATTGTCCGTAGGTGTGAATGTGAGTGTGCTTGGTTGTCTGTCTCTAAGTGTAGCCCTGTGATAGACTGGTGACCTGTCCAGGGTGTCCCCTGCCTTCACCCTGAGTCAGCTGGGATAGACTCCAGCCCCCCATGACCCTAGTGAGGATTAAAGGGTGTATAGATAATAGATGGATGGAATCTCGTTAGTCCAGATGATTTGTTTCTGGCAAAGTCTAAATGTAGAAAAAAGCGATTTTGTTGGAAACACCACAACTTTGCGCTTTGGTTTAAATTTTTACTATGCTACTGTGCATTACACGTGTTTAGTTCATGTGTCAGAAAGCTGAAAAACTGACGATATTTCCTGTTTTTACAGTTTCTTGCTTGAATAAACGGTGTAATTTTGGTGATCTCCCAAATATGCTTCTCAAACTCGCCAGCAGGTTTTGACGGTTAATGTCTTATGCTATATATATTGATCTTATTTTACAATCAAACACTAATATTTTAAACTTACAAGGTGACTCAAATGTTCTACAGAACCCATGTTAAACAGAACCCATAGCAAAGCGTACTTGGGAAAAGCTCGACTGGTGTATTGAGTGTGGTCTCTACTGTGGGAACCATCAGAGAAATAAAAATCACTCTGGTGAGGGAGTTATGGGAGAAGACAGGGAATCAGCAGAGAGGGAGGAGAGAAGAAAGAAAGCATAAAGCAGAGTTCAAAGGGTTGCACAAGTGTCTGAAAATAACCTGAATTCTGGCAGCACTCACAAGGTTTCGCTCGCTTTACAACAGCTGCCGGTAATAGTTAAAATGCTGACATAAGAAGCCAAAAAAAGAGAAATACTATGTGTCTGGAATAAATATGGACTTAGTGCATTCATCACTATCTCAGTATCTTAGAGAAAGAAACAGATCATTTGTTTAGGAATGATTTCAAAGCCTGAGGATGAAGAGGAAGGTTCTTGGGAGTCCTGCGCTGGTTGTAGGAATAAGAGTGGAAAGAAAAGAAAGAAGAAGTAAATGAAGGTAAAATTTAGTAGGAGGAGGAACTGGAACAAATCCAAAATGAGAGAGGGGTACAAAGCTGCCATGCAAATACAGAGCTGAACTCACAAATATAGATATGAAACACACAGGACTACGGCCAATTTCTGTGGAGTTAATTAAGACTGTTGCTTCCTTTGTAATCACAGTCTTTTGTACACTTTTGGAAACACAATTATCAGTAGGAGGAGCACAAGTTTAGAATATTCTTCTAAAACTGGGTGACCACTGAGATGCATGACAAGGAATTTCAGACACTATATTTAAGGCATTGGCTGAGGCGCTTCCTGAGCAGTTAACACGTTTTTATTGAGATCTTTCTTCTTCTAAAGAGACAGAAACCCGCTCTTTTCCTCAGCTGACCCTATTTGGTGTCGCTTCCCTATAAAAACATGTGGCGGTCTGCAAATGTGCCGGTGGAAAGTCACAGGACCAAAAATGCTTAATCTTTTCTCAGTAAGAGCACCAAGTACTGTGCAGACTTTTTCCCCCGGCACCCTTGACCTAAAGGACCCATTATGGCCGTCCGCTAATACTGCCTGAGAGTCCATGTGTCCATCTGCCATCCATCTGTTTGTCCATCATATTCTGCAACTAGAAGCAGCGCTGACCGAGCAGTATCACACACACAGATTAATACTCATCATGTTAATGGCGTCACTGGAAGTGGTGCGACTGACACACAGCAGGAAATCAAAGTCAAAACAGCTTAAGCAGTGCAGCATTTGCAAAATCTCTGCTTTTAAGGTGGCGATGAGAGGAACAGAGGGCAAAGGTTTAAGAAGAGAGAGGTCAAAAACTAAAGAAGGAGAACACCCACTCTGGATGTTTGACTTTTAACAGAACCAACTTAGCTGATTCCCCGTGTTTATGCTAAGCTAAGCTAAGCTATGGATCGTCACTGTGCAGCGTTTCAGACAGACTTAAGCGTTGTCTCAATCTTCCCATCCAAGTACAAAAGACTATTTCCGAAGATGTCAAACTATCCTTCACAGCAGCATCATTCCCGTGCGCTGCTACAGTGACAGACGATGTATTGAACATCTCCCCAGTGACAAAATGTGTAACGTAGGCTGTATGGTTGCTATGGAAACACATTTTAGCAGGTTCTCTTCAATAAAAAACACTTTAGTCAAATGAAGGTGCATTTCTTTGTGAGCATCTGTCAGCTGTACAACTTTACTGAGCTTGTTTATCTGATTGGATTTTGGCACTAAACAACCTCCAAGTTGTCAGGTTTCCTCCTCCACCTTTATCAGGATGTCCAAGGCCACTAATTTTCACTCCTACATCCACTTTGCCTTAGTTACACTTTGAGGCATTGCGCACCACCCACTGCTGTAGATTAACAAAGCAAACCTCAATGTCCACACACAAAAAACTACACAGATCGGCCACAAAATTAAAAATCTATTATTGCATAGGTCACCCTCATTTGGAGGCCAACTCAAGACCTTCAACTCTTTGTCATGTTCCTTAATCCATTTCTGCAGTGTGCAGGGAAACATTATTCTGCTGTCAGAGGCCACTGCCATCAAGGAATACTGCTGTCATGATGGGGTTTACCTTAGAAGTTGGCCAATATGGGTTTTCAGGGCTGATGCAGATTATTGTAAATCAAGAAAGAATGATAACTGATATTTGGAATGTATTAAACATGATGATTAGGCTTCTACATTAATAAAGAATTCATACATTTTGTTGCTCACCAAGGTCAACCTCTTAAAGCATTATTATTGTTTTCCAAACACTGCTTTAGGGTAATCTGTGGCTGCCTCCTAACTTAGCCACTAGCCCTTAGCATATCCTTAGCCACTGTGAAATAATGTCCTGGTTTGCACTGATGGCTTGTGTGTCTTTTTCAGTTTTCACAGGTTCTGTTTCTGCTAAGGAGACACTGTTGAGACCACAGAGTGACTACAGGCAGAGAGAGATGGCTAAAAATAATGATACTGACAATCAGAAAAAAAGTCAGATATCAGCCCTAAAAATCAGCCAGGCCAATGATTGAACTGTCTCCTAGCTCACATAGTCAGCAACATTGTTTACATCCAAATTAACACAAAGACCCAACGTTTTCCAGTTGCCCAGAGCTTGACACTGCCTCCCTCGGGTTGCCTTTTTCCCATAACGCATCCTGCAACCATCTCTTCTCCACCCAAACAATGCACACACAGCTGGCTGGTCACATGTTGTAAAAGAAAACCTGATTCATCAGATCAAACCCCCTTCCTCCACTGCTCCATGGTCCAGTTCTGACGCTCCTGTGTCCATTGTGGGTGCTTTCCTTGATAGACAGGGGTCACCATTGGCATTCTGGCCAGCCTGCTGTTACACAACAAGCTGTGACTCGCTCTGACAACTTTCTGTCATATCAGCATTAAGAATTTCAGCAATTTGTGCCACAGCAGCTCTTCACTGGGGTCTGACTGCACGATAGCACACATCAGCCAGCCTCGAACGCCCAAGACGTTGTCACTAGTTTATCGGTTCTCCTACCTTGGAACGCTGTTAGTAGACACTAATTACTGCATACCAAACATCCTACAAGCCCTGCTGTTTTAGAGACTCTCTCACCTAACAGTCAAACCAGCAATTCGGTCCTTGTCAGAGTCACTCAGATCCTCACATTGCCCATTTTCCTGCTTCCTGCACACCAACCTAAAGAACTGACTGTTCACTTGCTGCCTAATATATCTCAACCCTTGACAGGTGCCACTGACATGTTTTTTTGTTTTTTTGGCAAGAACTTTTCCTCATTTATCTCCCCCAACTTCCTAGTCTCTCACCACTACAGTTATAAATGAGACTGGGGATTTGAGCCTCCCATGTCGTTCAGTTTCAACCCCACCCAGTACCTCCCTGCTCTCTCTCTTCCTTTCTCCCTCTATCCAATACAACACCGCTGGCAGCAGCTAATCCTCTGACAGAGAGTCCATAGTTTCACATGAACTGCAGGGTCAGAGTGAGGGAGAGTGTAACACGGAGACACTGGGACGGAGGTGGTTAGCGAGGAGACAGATAAGGTCAGTCAACCATTCATCCAGGTGGAAGCTAACGGAAACACGCCATGTCCTCTGGAATGTCCGATAAGCAGCGGGAGACAGCGATTGAACAACAGCGAAACAATGAGTTTGTGTGTTTACCTGAGCTGTAGCTGTCTGTGGAGGACTGGGAGATGGAGCGGGACAGGGAGCGCCGGCCGATCTTGGAGGGACGCTTGTTGAACTCCTGCTTCTGGTCGGCAAACTGAATCTGCTGGTTGAAAGGGACATCACAAGAAGAAAGAGATCAGAACTCAGATTGGGACATTGTTTGGACACACAAAGACGCACTGTTATAGCAGATCAACAAGACACTTGAAATTCAGCGTCCAGCCATGAAGAGAAAACTTGGGATGTATCCTTTTTTTGACTTAATCGGTTTTTAATTGAGGTCATCCTGGGCTTCTGTAAGGACAGCTTTGATAATAAACAGGATAATGTTTTGGAGATAAGATGCAAGGGAAAAAATAATAATAATAAAAGGCCAGGTGATAAGACCGGTGCCGTCTCTGAGGAGGGAGACCGGCTTTGAGTTCACTCCGACTTTGTAAGATAAAGGACACAATGAGGCTATTATCAGCTGGTGACAAGGCCACACAAGGTACAACAGTTCATTCTGGTTCTGCGAAACGAGTAGGAGGTGTTTGGCTATTCAATCCAATCAGGCCACTAAAGTGACCGTAATTTTACTCCTTTGTTGATCTTTCCACTATTACATCAGAGCCGACAGCCTGATGCACCATGATCGGTCTGATGATAATATCAGAGTCCGAATGGCTGACCTATTCCTACAATAAAACCAAGCAACAAGAACAAGATGTGCCAGTGGGGGTGCGAGCAGGGACATCTGAAGCATGACATTAACTTTTTATCATTCTTGACTGTCTGACCCCCAAAAAACCCAATGGTGAGTTTGAAAGGCATGTTATGTGGAGCTAAAAAAATGACAAAATTACAACGTTTATCTGAGCTAGAAACCACAAGAATGGAGATAATTGTAGGATTTGCAACAGTCTTTGAAGTACTCATCTGTGAAGTGCTGTTAAAGTGGAAAATTTCCTAAAATCTAAGCTTTAAAATCATGATATTACATTAAAATCTCTGCATTCTATGTGCCTCATTTAAAAATGTGCCAAGTACAACGTTTTCACCAGCCAGATTCAGTAAAAAATAAAAAAAATTCTGCACTCTTTGGCGCAACTGTTAAGCTATTAATGAATTGGCTGTGACCAGCGGTCCCATGACAAAAAAAAAAGTAAATAAATAAATAAATCACTGAATTTTTAACTGAACTGGGCTGAACTGCAGGTTGTGCTGCTTACACAGGAAAAAAAGACATATGGAAACGAATAAAAAATGTAAATAATAAAATAAATACAGTATGTTGAGCCATTATTATTTAGACCTGGGGGCACTTCGAAAAATATGGTACATGTGGAAACCTGAATTTTCCAAGTGTTGTGAAATGAATGACCGAAGAAGCTCAACTTTAGTTTTGTCTTTGTTTTGAATCATTAGGTTTTAACTGTGTCATACTTTTCTGATGTCTCTCTACTTCTGGTCATGGTTGTGGCATTCCCCCGTTTGGAATTGCAGCAAAACATGAGCCCACAGTGAGTAAAAGCGTGACAAGAGAAACATCTAGGCACTGCTTGCGGTTCAAAAACTAAAATGGAAAAAACAAGTGGTTGGATGACACTAAACAGCAAATCATTCTGTCAGGATAAGACCTGGAGACAGAGATGCCACAGTCCTCTGATAGGTGGTGAAAAGCTTTTACAGATTTGATAAAAAGCCTCTGACTGAGTACCATTCACTCACTCTTTAGCATTCTCCTTTACAACAGATTGCCCTTGAATACAAAACAAGCCAATATTTTTAGATAGTGAATGAGAGACTTTAGAAAATAAAAACAGTGATTCAGATACATCCTGTGTACACGTCAAATACCAGGAGGCCGTGTGAGTGTTTTCATTCACGTGTTTATTCTCACAATGTGTGAGACACTCAGAGCCGTTGTGCAATCAAAAGGAAAATTGAGTCATCACTACCACAGGTCCGAAACGAACAGTATCAACCTTTTCCTCGCTTCTGTTTCCTGCTTTTTTTTCCCTCCCTCCCGGTTCAGTGACCTTCTATTTCTTAAGTAGCTGCACTGCAGCAATAATGCAGACAAGAGATCAGACACCTTTCAGAATAGGGGTATTTGGAAAGGTGCGATATTAAAGCTCTCCAGGAACAAGACGGCCATAAACACCAACACGGATAAGCAAGGAAACAATCTCCTGGTATTGAAACTGTAAAACTACTTTATTGCTTTCACTCCCAATATCAGCCAGCTCTCAGTAGAGGTGCAACAATGAAATGATAAGTTGTTGAGTATTAAATGAATCATCAACTGTTTTGGTAATCAGAATCAGTTTGAGTAAATGTTGTTGAAGTCCTCCTATTTCCAGCATCTTGAAATTGAATATTTTCTTTACTCATCTACGACAATAAACTGATGATCTTGGGGTTGTGGGTAGGACGAGACATTAGTCATCCTGGACTTCTGCAACCACTCATCCAACATTTTCCACCATTTCTGACATTTCATAGACCAAACAACTAAATTAGGAATGATCAAAATGTGAATCAACAATATAAACAATCACTACTTGCAGCTCTGTCAGCAACTTTTTGCTGACGAGTATTCTTCGCTTCATCCAGACAACAGTATTCTCAACATCCAGACGCTAACATCAGGGCATCCTTTACCTACAACCCTCTAAGGTCTGGCTAACATCCACCTCTCGTCCTTACCTTCTTCACACAGGGCTCACTGCCTTCCCCGTCCTTTTTCTTCTTCAGCATTGCCACATGTGCGTGGGAGTGTATGTGATGAACGGTCTGATTCAAGGCCTTGTGCTATTGAGGTGATTTCATCTGTCAGGGTCTGATCGTTTCATAGGCAACACCTCTTCACCCCCGGCCTCTTTTTCAGCCTCTGCTTTCCAGCAATCCAGCCCAAACTGGTCCGACCATGTGCCGGCAAACACAATGCGATGAATTGTTTCCCTTTCCTTTCATTTCTTCCCCTCCCTCCCGCGCTCTCTCCTACCTCGGTATTCTTGTTTAATTGTCAATTGTTTGAGAGATTGGGGTCCCGGAGTTGCTGGTATCAAAACTGAAGCTAAGCTTTACTTCTGCTGACCCAAGATGGTTACGGTCTGTAGGACGCAAGCTAAGAGTATTAGGAAAGGCTATTGAAAACAAGGTGAAGGTATATAACCCTCTTTATGTAAGAAAAAGTGAGAAAAATAGGATGATCTACGGCCCTTGTGAGGATCCAAGGAAGTACTGAAGAAGGCTGAATGTGTTTTTCAAAAAGCACAGAGGGATGCTCTGGAATCATTAAACTGTATCACACATTGGAGCGAAAACTGTTTACCAAAACATTTTCTATCCAACAGCTGCCCAAGTCTTTGCCTATGATAAAAACACAGCACACAAGAACACTAACAGCAGGATAAAAGAGATTTTTAAAAAAGCATCAGCAAAAAATCTGAATTTTCAGTAAAAAATTATCATCTATTAAAATAAATGAGTGAGATTTAGTCATAATTTGGATGTGAATACTTGAGTTGTGGCTAAAAACATGCATTGTGAGGTCACAGTGACTTTGGCCACCAAAATCTAATCAGGTCATTGTTGAAGCTAAGCAAATTTGCCAAACTTCCCTCAAGGTGTTCCTGAGATATTACATTCATAAGAATGAAAAATGCAGACGTATAGGTGGACAGACAACTTAAAAAAAAATAACTCAAGATTATGCAGCAGCACCAGCAGCTCTTTGGTGCTGTACTTAAGCAAAGCTGAGCTTTACGCTAATGCTTACGTGCTAAAACGCTCGTGTGGCAGTGAAATGTTAACACTGCAAACATGTCATAAACAAAAGTAGTGGACTTGATAAAGGTGAAAAGTGAACAGCTCAGTAATAACCAAAGTATGGATGATTCATCATGAACGGGAACATGAACGCCTGGACCAAATGTCTTCATCTGTTCAACAGTTGTTCTGACATTTATTGCAAAATCATAACCTCATGTTGGCACTCCAGGAAAAATAAGGAGATTACCGAAGTCTTAAGATTCATATAGTTTATAGATTATTTCACAAGTGTGAACACTTTGATCTACTGGTGCTGGAGGTAAAGTCAAACGACCACCACAGTCGGTAGGATTCATCGTCTGGGGACCACGAATGACTGCACAGAATTTCAGGACCGTCTATCTGATGGTTGTTGAGGTAAAAGTGGTGAACCAGCTGACCTTTTCACACCTTAAGTCATAACAAAGCTTAAAAAAGAAATCTAAAATGGCAGCATCACACCACTAAAAAGAAGTAAAAGGTTGACAAAGAATAAACGGATGCTCTCTTGAGTGGCAGTTTCCACACTGCTCCTACAGCCGTGCATCATTGAAAAGGGCAGCTGGTGGTGCAAACATCGCTGACCCCTAACAGGCTATAATAGGGCTATTGGTCTCTTCAGGTTTACTGGATGGAGGCTAGATGAGGGGCTTTAAGGGCTCAGAGTTGCACTGAAGGATTGAGGGTCATTTTGGGAGCTCAGGAGGGGGGAAAAGAAGGCTTACGAGACGTTTTTGGGACAAGATTACCACAGGTTAGATTAGGCCTCAGAACAGGGGGTGCTGCCAGAGAGAATGACCCAGCGGTTTGCTTGTTCCAGTTCAAAACGAGACCAAGTGTGTCGACAAAAAAAAAGTCACCCACTCTGGTCTGATTTCTATCCTGTAGCTGATCCCTTACATAGAAAAACTTGTGAAAAAAATTGCTTAAATTGAATTAACTTAGGATTTTATATTGTACACGAGCACACAGAAGTAAACACAAATCAGTGGGCGCAGCTTCAGATATTAAGCTATTTTTCCACTTGCAGGAATGGTCAGAAATCTTAGCTTTGTCTGCATATTTGACATATTAAACCGCCAAAAGACATCTCAATAATGTGCATTTTAAGTTGCAGCAATGACACTTCACAATTAAAGATAAGGTGAGACACTACAGGCAAAAATAGTGTTTTCTTGCACTGGTCAATATGAAGATTTTGTTTCCATAACGTCTTTTTTTAGACTTGTGTTTAGGCAGTAATTATTTTTTTTCCCGCTAAAATGTATGGAATGTTTGCAGTGCATTGTTTTAAAGGCTGTTTTGTCAAACTAGTGTTGTAATTTGTTCATAAACAAACTTTATTAGACGCCACATTCCAGTTTTGTTCCTATCTGTGTTCTGACAGTTTCTAGAAAGAGGCTTGATGGTATCAAGATGGGATGGTATCAAGATGGGATGGTATCAAGATGTGGTTTGATTCAACCAGGATGCCACTGAAGGACTGGCGCTGGTAATGGCGACAGGCAGCAGCAGTTGTGCAGTGTGCAGTGCGTTGTGTGTGGGTTGTTTAGCGTTATTCTGATTTCTCTCTTTTAACTGTCCTGCGTTTTAACTGTCCTGCGTGAAATGGAAGCAACTT
This sequence comes from Stegastes partitus, assembly GCF_000690725.1. NCBI lineage: Eukaryota > Metazoa > Chordata > Actinopteri > Pomacentridae > Stegastes > Stegastes partitus. The sequence continues at coordinate 118,613 of NW_007579293.1, forward strand.
CGACTCACCCAAGATTGAGGGACTTATTCTTAATTCTGCTGCTTTTATGCCACTTTTTGTGTGGCCTCTGTGAAC
>NW_007579293.1:118703-164701 GCF_000690725.1 Stegastes partitus
TATGCACATTTAGACAAATAATACATTATTTCCAATTTGCATAAAACTACACATAAAATTTCAGAAAACTAACAACTGCACAAAAAAATATCTGTCCTAATGTAAGTGATCATTTGGAGATGTTTCATGGAGATATCGGTTAGCTAAAGTTGTTACTGTATTCGTTATCAGCATTCACTTGTGATAACAAACCAACCACATTATGGTCAGCTGTTCCTGCAGTTTACTTCCCTGTTATGTGCCATATTTAAGAATGAAATCTGTGGTAACATGAGCTGAACCACTCTTGATATGATTTAAACTAATAAATAATTAACCCTGTACAACCTGAGTTAACATGACTGATATGATTTTATAAAAACCTGAGCCTCACAGGGAGACTGTGCTGCAGGTTTCAGGTAAGAAAAGCACAGGGAACAACTAATGGAGACAGCAACACTCTGTTCCTGTACTCGCACATTAGAGCTCTACTTGAGAATAGGTCCACATGACTCGGCAACACAGAAAAAGGTCATTTTCCAAAACACTGACCGGCAGCTATTTTGGTAAAATCATTATGTGGAGTCCATTCACTCTAACATTTAGAAAGGAGCTTTGGACACGATGTTTCCTCTGAATATTCACAAGATATCTACCTTTAATATTATTTCATACTTAAAGCACAATAATTTATTCAGCTGAGTTACTCTAATGCTGAACTTGGCCTAAGGCTGGCATCAACCATGCAAGTTGATAAAGCCGCAAGAAAGCAGCTTCTCTTTCTGCCCTTTTGCCACCGCACTCCTTAATAAACATATAGTTTAGATACGTGGGCAGAGCTATGAACAGTGAGAGTTTATGTTGCTGTGTGGATATCTGTATGCAGAATGTTTAAGGGCTGGGAAAAGACAAATCTCCCTCTAGGCAATTTCAAACAACTATAGAGCTACAACTACACTTTTCTACGGCGTCAGTCTCCATTTTCACCGTCTTCACTCCGTCTCCAGCTTTGACGTCCTTTACATTATGGATGCTGACTGATTGGGAGGCTAATGACATGTGAATAATGAATGTTAACTCAATGCTGGGACACATCTGCAGGTCCAGCAGTGACCGCAATCCACCAGTACTGCAACAGAAGAGAGATGAAGGAAACCCCTCTAAGGTGCACTACGGACAATATGGGAAGCATACAGTAGTCCCAAACACATGCATGTGCATTAGGGTTGCACGATATTGGGGGGAAAAAAATTACATTATGATGTTGTGTTTTTCAGCAATATATACTGCGATATAAAAAAATACAGGTATTTACACCAAATGACTTAAGAGGTGAGGATTAATCATCATAGAAAACAGATAATTTTACTGTGGAGACTATTTTTGAGCACAAACCTTACTCATATGGTGTAACGCTGGCAAAGGTATCTGAAATAGATTGGGCTTTGGGTGGCATTCAGGTCTGGCTTTGCACTCGTCATATAGAGCTTTGAGGACCTGATTTAAATGGTGAAACAAATCAGTAATGCTTCCTCACTGCCAAAAGAGCACCTGTTAAAGGTCAACATCATCCTTTTTGTAGCTGAAATATTTCAATATAACTGCCTACGTCTACATAATCACAACTATTTACTAATTTCAGAGACAAACTTTTTGTTGTACTTTCATTTTTTGAATAAACAGAATAAACACAAGTTTCGCTTCTATGCTTTGCTAGTGTACAAACCTGCATTAAAGTAAATATAAGATGACAATACATCCATTCATCATCTATACACCTCTTAATCCTCACTAGGGTCATGGGGGGCTGGAGTCTATCCCAGCTGACTCAGGGTGAAGGCAGGGGACACCCTGGACAGGTCGCCAGTCTATCACAGGGCTACACTTAGAGACAGACAACCAAGCACACTCACATTCACACCTACAGACAATTTAGAATCACCAATTAACCTCAACATGTTTTTGGACTGTGTGGGAGGAAGCTGGAGAACCCGGAGAGAACCCACACTGCACAGGGAGAACATGCAAACTCCACGCAGAAAGATCCCGGGTGTTCACACCGGGACGGGAACTGGCGAGCCACCGAGTCACCTTGCAGCCCAAGATGACAGTCCTCTTTAGCTAAATTCAGTGAATCTCCTCGAGGCTAAATATTAGATGTTTTCCCAAAATGCTCGACATGTTGAACATTTGCCTATCAATAAACTCTGCAAGTTACCAATGTTCCCTAAACGCCTCGCATGCAGGCTACAGCAGAAGCTCGCTGGTCATCTGTGCACAGAGAAGCCTTTAGTCTCCGCTCAGTTACTGCAGAGTTTTCTCTGAGCTGAACATTTAAACAATCAATATCCATGTCGATCATGTTCATTTAATTCCTGGTGACTGTGAATAATATTCCACTAATTGTACACTTCTACGGCTATTGTTGCATTTCTATTTAGCAAACAAATCCTTCTTTTTAGCTGTGTACATGTGGAGCCTGAAGGACAACAAAAGTCTGTCTGGTAAAGAAATTTCTTTTAAAAATCCCCCAAAACATCAGGTATCCAAATATCCTAAACTATAACTATAATGAACTATATTCTATTAGGCAGACTTCTTTTGTAGGGTTGTCATCAAAAATGCAAACTTTTTGCACCAAGCAGCAAAAAAAGTTGTTGAGTTTTAGTCAAGTTCCCTTTTACACACTTGCAATATTGATGCTAAAATACCAGATGATGGAGACTTAATATAAATCTGCTTCAAGCATGATGCTCCTTTGTCACACACTAGCAATCTAAGTGCTGGAAACATTTGTGCACGTTACTTTCAATCATAAATTCTGGCTTTATTCAAGTACCTTTCTCTTGCTCAATCAGTCCATCAATGGGCTGTTTCATTTCAGGAAAAGGATCGATGCTTTCAAGCTATTTTAATGTTTGCTGGAGGACAAAAATAAACATGTCGTTTCCACTTGTGTTTTCAGAGTGGAGCAGAGGTAGAGGCCTAAGCTCAACCCCTAATAATCTATATCCCTTTAACTCCAAATGGAAGCCCTTAAAGCGCTTCAGAGCACCCATGTTAGCGTGAAGTCATATCTGACCACAGAGTTCACACACACTCGGGCTTTGTGTCCCATCTGCTTATTCAACTCAATGATATTCTAAATGCTACCCTTAAATACTGTACGGTCCAAATCCCGGCCCAGCATGGGGTCTGCAGCGCTCCGGAAGGGACAGATTTGTTTTAACTTGGCGGTAAGACATTATGTTTGCGGACAGGGCAGGGGATCTCTAGATGGACGCCGTGGGGATCTGCGGCAGAGGGCGGGGGGAACGTCTGGGCTGTCCCGGTGAAAAAACAGAAACCCCTCTGGGCGAGAGACAAAGAACAACAAGCAGGCGCAGATGTAGAAGCGAATGTGATGAGATGTGATACTGTACTGTTTCCTCTCTCCACTCTCTCCCACTCCGCTAACATCATCAGAAATCAATTAGGGTTTAATAAAATAAACCGAAAGAGACGCTCTGTGTCAACAAGGTCAGAGATGCCATTTGAGACAAAAGCCACAATGCAGCATGAGGCTTTTATTTTGAAACATCTAGTAAATTTCATCACAACTGCTTAGACAAATTAATACTTAATAAATGATTTGTAGCACATTATAAGGCCTTCTTAGTGTTTTTTAATAATATTTTGTATACCTTCTCCTATGAAAGCACATTATATATTATTACAGTGGTATACCTGCTAACAGGCCAACCTCTGAAGGATTTCTATTTTTTGACAAATTAATAAACACATATCTGCTTACAATATCACATGTTAATATACTGCTTTTAAATGCTAAACAGTGGGAGTTAGGTGAACAGTTAATGAAGCACATCACCCTTCAAAAAATAGGAACAACTAAAAGAAAACATTTTTTTTACTTGTCTTTATTTGCACAACTGTTTTCAACTTCAGTGCCAAAATCTCTTATTTCTTAGTCCAGTCACTTGTTTTTTCGTGACGCCAGTGTCAAAAAAACTAACTGGAATAAATCAATTTGCTGGTAGAAAAATAAAAACGTAATTCTGCTTTCTGTAAACTGAATTGCAGCCCTGTTTTCTGTGTTTGCAGTGAGACGAAAGAACGAAATAAATTCATTTTTAACAGTTTTTTTGATATCAAAGTATTCTGTAAAAAACTAAGACGCATAAGCTATTTAATTTACGGTCTAAACTTTGACAAGCTCAATAGTATCCAACAGCTTGACACTCATTACCTTGATATTTTTAGGCTCTCTGCTCCTCTCCATTGTCTTTAGACCCGCCAGGTTAACCACTCTCCAGATGAATTTAATTAGGACTTCCACTTTACAATCCTCAAGGACGCTTCAGCGACAGATTTCTGTCTGCCTGAGTGGACTGTACCCTCGCTAAGACAGGAGCGGAACAAAATATTAACTACAGACGCTGTTGCAAAAAAAAAAAACAAAACAGTAGAAAGAAGGTGGATTTGGTTACAGGTAGGCTTGTGTTTGACTCATATGGCAAAGAGGCAGCACATCACGTAGCCTTTGAGATAATATTTCAAATTGAGCTGAAAAAATAGCAGCGCAACGTGTTAAAGAAATGAATAAATACACAGATAAACCATGGTGACAAATCCGAAACGACCAGCAAGTTCAGGTAGCAGCAATTAAAGGTCAATCACCTCGTCTTCACCAAGTCTTTTTCTATTATTGTATGTCATTGTTTGCAATAGATTTCTGCACACAACAATGCACATCACAGGAGCTAAATGCCAAGCTCCCCTCTGCATTTCAGCTGCGCTCAATAAGCCTTTGGCATAACTCCAAGAAGAAAAACATTGCATCCGCTAAAAATTAATGTTTAGCTTTTTCCAAGCAATTCTAGATGGAACCCAGAGGGAGTCTAAAACCTTTAAAGATTAGTCTGATGTTTAGCCAAACATCCAAACATGTAGGCCTAATGTCAGCGTTAAGATAACAGGACCGTGACTGCAGCAGAGTCTCAGGTCTTCTGAGTTGAGCGCAGAAAGGAAAACTCACTTAAGAAGCAAAGAAAATCTAATAAAAGACATTTGCAAGTAGAAATGCAGTCTGAGAGCAAAGACCTTCATCCAGGTCAGTAGTTCAGTTTTCAATGATGAACGTTTTCTGAATCCAAACCAGATTCGCACCAGAATTTAACAGAGGTTACGTGGTATTTATACAAACAACCAAACTGACAACATGCTCTGCTTCACAGGTGCTTCACATCATTTCTTTGTGTTTAACCACAGTTACAGCTGAGCATCATCTTTCTAGAAAAATCCCACACAGTTACACAAACATTTCCTAACAACTGACCACTACGACCATTGAATGCTGACCAGTGACCGTATTCCAATCAATAAATCATCTTTTTTGGGGGCAAAGGTTTCCTATTGGCTGAAGCAGGTTCAATAAGGTTGAAAGCAGTAATGAGTAACAGCATTTTGGCTTTTTAGTTGTTGCTGCTTTTGGCTTTGGAACACTATTTTGTGTTTTCTTTGAAATTCGATGAATTTCACAGGATTATGAGGGAAATCGTTAGTTGACTGATCAGTAAGTAGATAATTAGAAAGTTAATTGGAAGTCATTTTGGTTAGATGATGAGTCATAATTTTTAAACCAAAATGCCAAAAAAAAAAAAAATCTGGTAGCAGCGCTGAAAATGTGAATCACTCATGTTTTTCTTCAACCTTCTCTGATATTGAACTGAATATATTTAATTTTGTGCAGTTGGTCAGGAGGAACGTGCAATTTGTAGACATCGCCTTGGACTTGGAATGCAGGATTTTCTATTTATTTTTTTTAAACAAGTGACATTTGATCCAGGAAAAAAGAATTTTCCTCGCCAGATATTTTCCCCCCAAAAAAGAAAAACGCTGTGTGTGTACTCAGCTGTAACTGTAAGGACACAAGCTGCTGCCATGTTACTCTGAACAGTGCAAAACATACAGCAGTGTCTTCACAGCTGTGTCTTCTGCTCGGCTTTGAAACTTCCCTCCGTCACATTTTAGTTCATCAAAATGAAGCTTTTGGCTAAACAACAGCACAAAGCACGCACCTCTGGTTCTGTGCTTTTATTGTTTCATTTTTCAAAAATGGCTTCAGACCAGAAGAGATTCATCTTCTGTATGTTTCCAATCCTGTGTAGGATGGAATCTGATCCTAATCAAACACAATGGGGTCATGGGATGGAGCTGAGAGACCCCTGAAGCAACAACAACGCTAAGCCTCCTGAGTTGTCAGCTGGGTCTGAGGTCCTCTCCTAACAGTCCTGAACACGAAAACATGAAACCTGAGCTTCACTGTACACATCTGTCAACACCGTCGTTAAATTTTAGCTTGATTAATGTTATACTGCGACAACATAAACAACACTGTGCTCCAGAAAGGCTTTAACAACACTGGATACCTGGAATGAACTATTTCAGCAGCCAATCGGGACACTTACATCAGATGGTTCTCAAGATCACCCCAGAAATCTGCACGTATATTAAATTAACATAAAATAAACTGATCACCACGGAGCTGGTGGTGGTTGATGCTCATTTCCTATCTGCTGGATCGTGAAATGACATGAATATACGGCAGACAGTCAGTGTGTTGCTTCCTCACAGATTGCAGGAATTGAGAAATCTTCAATGAGAGCTAGAAAGAAACGCTCTCAGGGGGGTGAATCACTCTGAGGAGTTTGCTGCTGGCAAGCTCTTGTCAAGGCGGTAATGTACCAGATAGAAAATTGAAATTTGATGATATTCACAAAAGGCGAAATGGCCCGCTTACTTTGGCTTCATTTGCTGGGAAGCGTGCACACTAAAATAATTGCCACTCTGCCTTGTTCAGGACCAACAGTTTGCAACCACCTTGAACTGGTCAACAAGGTCATGTGGTTGTTCGTTGTTTGTTAAACGAGTCCTGTGGGCCACATGTCTCCTTGTTTACTTTGTGTCTGTGCATGAATATACCAGTAAAGAGCAGACACAGATTTCTCCTGCCTCACTGGATACTCGTTTGTCAGCTCAGAAAACATTAATATACAGATATTTGTATGCATTGTCTTATTCTATAGAGGTTTAGAGCGCAACAAGAACAATGGAGGAACATTTCTGGTGAACTGCGTGAGTAAAGAAGAGAAGAGTCAATACAGGAAACGATGACAGAAGAAGATTTCTTTCAGCATCAAAACACATTTACTCACTCCCACAAAAACCCCCTCGAGTTTTAATCACCTTGTTGCAGCTGTTCCAGCTGCTGAACATCTGTAATGACTGCACTAAAAAATATGCTGACTAAGCTGGCATTGCCACATTCAAATGTTTTTTTTTTCTACTAACCTGTAAAAAAAAAAGTAAAATCTGGCAGCAGACACGACAGAAAAAATATGTTTAAAAAACCCCAAAACAAACAAAACTGGTGCATACTGCAATGTTCAAAAACTGTAGAAATAATATCTGTATAATAAAGTTATTTGTAGCTAATTTAACTGCAGATAAACTGTAATTTTACAGTCACACATTATAAAAGAACAAATTACTATTGGTAAAAACCTTTTTGATGTTGACATTATGTACAGTCTTGGCCTTTCTTAAAAAAAAAAAAAAAAAAAACTGTGAATGTGTAAATTAATGTTTTAATGAATACATTTTTCTGCTTTTTTCACATAATGGCAAATATCTATATATTTTTTTGCCGATTTAAATACAGTAAAATAATATGTAAGTAATTTTATGGTCAAATGTTTGAAAAGAATGAATGAGTTGGCAATTAATTTAATTGCATGTAAGGCAAACATTGCATGTAGAGCCTTACAACTACGACTTAAGTAAGATGTAAGTTATTGAAAAAGCGCAAAAGAAGTCAAGTATCTGGATACAAACCCACAAAATTTGCCCGCAATCCCAAATCTACAATAAGTTTAGTAAATGACCTGGAAACTATAAGTCACAGGTTAGTCGTGCTCGTCGTAAGTCGCTAAGAAAGGATAACGTCTGGTTACCAACCGTGGCTACTTGTCAAGTTATTGAAGGTACGTTCATCATGTTTCTAAATCCCAGAAATGGTACACAGGACAATCACACTGTTTCTAGACATCAACAAGTTTCTGCTGACAATCACGGTCCAGGTCATTCAACTCCTCCTCCACCCTAAATCAAAGAACCGTTGTCCACAGGGAGAAAACTGTGAATGTTTGTGTCTGAGACCCCATGTGCAGTGAAACAGAGCCTCATCTGAATGACATCAGACTGTTTTTCTAATTAACAGCTGTGATTTCTGATGCCAGTGACGCCTTTTTACTACTGAACCCCACAGGACCAGACAAGATGACGAACCATCCGGCAGAATTAGCACATTGTCATTTTCCACTTCTGTTTTTACTTTACAAACTTCCAGCAAGGTCATGAGATGTTGTTATGTAAAAGTTAAGATGTTTGGGTGCAGCTATAATTATAGCACAATGAATCATGGTACAAATACATTTTGATGAGTTCGTTAAGCTCAAAAGTATGACACATCGTGACCCATTTTAAAAGCTTAACATTGAGGAAAAAAACGACAAGGCTTCTGACTGGCTGTGGCTTTACCACTGAGGATTTATGTTTGTTTCTTCTTGGCTTAGCTGCATCCACAGTGAGTTAAGAGTTTGTTACAGAGGAGCAGGCCTCCATAGACAATAGGCATTGAGGAAGGAGTAGCCTCTTTTCAGTGCTGTTTTGTCAGAGGGGTGAGCAAGCTGAAGGGACATTTTGGTGTTTCTTGCATGAGCTTGGTACGCAAGACAAGAATATATAGCATTAACCTGTCATTCTGGGCCAAACATGTCCGTCTACACTGTAATTGCTTGTTTGTTTTATTCTAGCTGAACCAAGTTAAGTGGTTATAGCCTCATTCAATCAGACAAACTCACAGGTTGACAAAAAGACAAAAGTACTAGAGGCAAACTAAGCAGAGCCAGCAGAGACTTGACGCAAGTCCTTTGTGATTAAACCCAAAGGGGGACGAGGGAAGGAAGCTTTCTCCAGAAGGGCCGGTGGGAAGCGAGCTGTTTATACCTCCTCACTGCTGCTCTTCTCTGGGGGGCCTCAGCCTCTATTGATGCCAACCCAACCTGAGCTGCAGCCAAGGAACCCACACACGAGGAAATGTGCCAGGATTGGAGAAAGAAAAAAAAACTAAATCTGTGCATCATCCTAGCTGGCATGTCTTCATAATAATACTGTTCTTCATAGAAGTCACATCAGCAAGTTAAACTCGTTCAGTCGATGTGCAAAGCTAGCAACAGGCCGATTGCTTGGCCTTTAGTATTGCTGCTCGCAGCTTTTTCAATATCATTGACTAAGCACTCGTCCAATTTACTTTACTTTCTTCACACTCAACGCTGACTGCATTAGGCTATGAAACATTAAAGCTCACTTTAGCAAACGCTTCATTGGGTATAAGCAGCACAGCTGAGAATGAGGGGAACACTGCTCCCACAGTTCAGATGGTCGCGTTCTGACCAGTCGTCTTTGAGATGCAAGTGTCATTTAAAGTCTGTCTCTGGTCTTTAACTTGACCCCTAAAAACTCATTTGTGTGTATCAAAGTTGCATAATTGGAATTTTGTCTACATCAGAATACCCTCAATCTGCCTTAAAATGGCCCAGATACCACAGTACACCACTGATTCTTCTAAAATGTGTGGTTCACCCTGTTCTTATGCATCCCATCTCACTCGCTGCAGCTTAGCACACCAGCTCCCCAATGACTCAACTCAAACAATGTAAAACCAGTCTACGCTACACAATGGCAAGTTGTAATATAGGACTAATTCAGCCATTCTTGCTCGAACAGGAAGCCAATTCTAACAAAGAAGTGTGAAATGGCAAGCCTTTACCCCACAAGTTGACAGGATTGGTTCCTTAGGTTTGTTACGAATATAACCCAGAAGTTTCAGAGTAGAAATGCTCAGTCAAGGCATTAACAACTTGTTTCCCTAATGACATGTCCTCAAGCAAAAAAACATACACAATATGGACATTTTTACCAAAGTGGTTCTTAAAGGTTCACTATTTAGGTTTCTTGAGAACTGCTCATCCAAAAAGCTTCATACCAGACAATGCATTATTTGAGGTTGCCATCAATAAACGCACCAAGTGTGACATATATCAGATGAACGGTCGTTGAGAAAAGCAAAAATTAACAGATTTAATGAAATGACCGCACACACAAGAGCTGAGAGTCGACAGTGTCTTATGATGCTGATTATTATTTTTCTTGTTACTAAAATCCATTTCTGATGCAAAAAATTTGACATATTAATAAAAAAAAAAAAGCAGTTTTTTCTCAACTGCTTACTTCTCTCAGTTGGCCGCCCACTTTAAAAAACAAAGAATATCACATTAGACGAAATGACCTGGAAAAGATACAAGAACCCTTCTTCAAGACTGATTTGAATCATAAGCAGCAGTTGGACGAAAACCAACCACTATATGGCAGAAATTTCACTGTCATCTATTTGAATGGTAACATAAAGCACAAGTTGCTAAGACGCTGTAGTGCCGTCTCAATATCTGCTCCATTTTAGGAAGCTACTACCAGCCAGGAAATCTCATATTTCCCGACAGAGACAAAGTCTTTACGGTGATGAAGGATGATTGTGTTGGCACCGAGCAGCTCAGCGTGACTCTTTATTTGCTTTTCATCGAGATATTTCGACAACTAATTGCAAAATGCCTGGCAGACAAAGTTCGCATATATTTTTCTATAGTGCTTGGCTGTGTATCAGGCCAGGTTTGCATGTTATGACAGCTGATGATGACTAAACAAAGTTAAAAGGAGAACACACAGGCACAGAAGATCAGATGGGCTAAGTGCAAGGATGAGTACTCTTAAATCAAAGTGCCAGTGAGCTTTTAATAGCTTTGTGTTTAGATGTTGTCTGCCAAAGGGCCTGGAAAAGTGAGTGATGGCATAAAAACAGGAGCATGTCCTGTTAACGGCTTAACTCTGCAAACATATCTGGAAATATCCTCAAAGCCAAATCCTAAAAGTGCTTCTGCTGGGCTGTCCTCCATCTGGGAGCAATTTAGGAAAGAAACAGAGACCTTTAGCTCGGAGTTAAACACAATAGGAGGCAATGTTTGCATGTCAAAAACTGTAAAAGCAAAGTGATCACGCACAAAACATAAGCCAATAATAAAAACAAACCAAACGCAACATCCTTCAATAAAAGAGATATTAAAGGCCTCAGTTGACAGCTACTGATTATAAATGAGAACTAGTCACCCAGGGCTGCACGGTGGAGCAGTGGGTAACACTGTTACCTCACAGCGTGAATGTGAGTGTGCTTGGTTGTCTGTCTCCAAGTGTAGCCCTGTGATAGACTGCCTTTGCCCTAAGTCGGCTGGGATAGGCTCCAGCCCCCCTCTGCGACCCCAATGAGGATTAAGCGCTGTATAGATAATGGATGGATGGACTAGTCACCCACAAGTAATAATCTTACATTAAAGGAATTTTCCAGGAATGTAGTATTTTACTTTCACAACAATGGGGAACTAATCTCTCATCCTCCTTGTATGGTTCATGTTACAGAAGCACTGGATACTACATTTCCCATGAGACATCATTTGTTATATCTCTCAAGACCTTGCTTCTTGTCAGCCCTACTTTTCTAGTTTGTCATAAAAATGTTGTGTTTCAAAGAATAAGTTTTATCCCAAAATCAAGACAAGTGCAATTTTATAATCCAAGTTCCTTCTTTAAGAACTTTGGAAAGCTTTTCTAGAAACATAGGAGATGTTATAAAAATGTTGTACAGGATCATTAGCACCTCGTATGACTATCAAAATGACCTTCATGAGGGAAACTGTCAATTTAACCGGCTTTGAGAGGCATGTTGTCTTTACAAAATTACACCATTTACCAAAGCTAGAAACTGTACAAACAGAAAATCGTTGGATCTTGAACTTTCTTGCAGTGCTTTATTTTACGTCTCATTTGAAAATTTACCCAAACGAAGGCGTTTGCTTTGACCAGATTCTTTAAAAAAATAAGAAAGTCTGTGCTCCTGGGCAACACCATGACGTCATTCGCGATTCAGGTGCGACCAACAGTCATATCACAAAATTTCCAAGACTTCTCAGATGAACTGCAGGCAGTGTTCACACAGAACAAATATAAAAATATGGCACTAAATGACATCATGACATTATAACTTGTTGTGCTGCACAAACGACATTAGTAAGTTCTCTCTACTTGTGGTCATGGTTGTGCTGTTTCCATAGAGGTGCAGGACTGTATATTGCAGTGAAAAAAATGATCCAATCGTGAGTAAAAAATGTGACATTAGCAAAACAAATAACAACCAGAAACAGTCTGGGGTTCATAGACTTAAATGTCCACATTGTTAGATTGGTTTTATTTTTTAGTTTTATGACTGACATTATATTGAGGAGGCATTCCCTGTCTGTAATGTTACACCTACCTTTAATATACAGCACTTTCTCTTGCCATTTAGAAATACACTGCAGGGGGTATTTAATCGGTTTTAGTATTGTGGTAGCGATTGTTTTGCAACAGCACAGTATGTTTTTTTCCCTAGATTATCGATATACTGTGTTGGAATCAATCTCCTAACATTCACACGCACACAGAGGATTGTTGGCAGCTGCTGCAAATTCTATCCGTCCAACTCAGTCCATCAAATTACTCCTGGGGCACAAATAAATATCAGCAATGTGTCACTCTTTTATGAAAAGGCTGGTACAAAGAATCCACGGGCAGCACAGAGCTGTCAAGACACCTTGATGGAAAAGCACATTGTTGTGACATCTTGTTTGGCCTTGGCTCTGAAAGGAGAGGAAGGCCTTTCGCTGTTCAGTCTTTCAGCTCTCTGTTGCCGTCAACTAGACAAAGCAACGGAGGTCTTGTTTTCTAGATCTACCACACACAAAACTCAGTGAAAAACTTTGGGTTATTCATGCTTTCTTTTCCCTTCGCTTTAGTCACTTCTCGCTACGACTCTCCCTCATTATAAAACTTGATCCGGAGCAGTGGGCAGACCACAGTTTATTATGTGCATGTTTTTACGATGCACTTGGATGCCACATCTGAGAGTTGCGAACATGTTTCTCAGTGTTTTCAATTGCTATTCCTGGATTACTATTGTGTTTGTGTCGCAGAAAAACTAGAATAGACAGCAGCAGACAGAGAGGTGCCTTCATTTTTTTTTAAAAATGTATTTTTTCCTCCTATCTATCATTCTCTCCATCACCACCACACAATAGCATCCCTGCTCTTTTCACAACTTCGCTGCTTCTGTAATTGAAATGTGATCAAATGCAGTCACAGCTAGCTTGGGATACACTGCCCTTTGATTCAACTCACGCAGCACTGATGAACAAGCATAAAGAAAAAGTACAGCCTGTGCTGTGCTTGAAGTCCTGGTAACAGGGGGAAAAAAAGATTAGTTTTGCATTTTTGTTTTCTCTCAATCTGATTGATTACCATCCTGTCAGCTTTAAAGCAGCTACACTGAACCTGCACAGTTCACCCGTCTAGCTGACATTGGTATCAACTTGACACAGCAGACAGGTTTCCTGGACTTGACCGAGCACACAGCTGCTGATTGACACGTCGGCTGACAATCTAGCCTGTTGCCATTAATGTGGAGTATTGGACCAGTTGTCACATGTGTGACCTGCTAACACTGAAGAGAATACAGGCGGTTGATTATATCTTGCTGGTGCGACTATTTCACAATGTACTGACCTATTTGTTTGACCAGTGGCTTCAAAGGCTGTAATGCATTTACAAAGGAAACAGTATTATAGGTTGTGCATTAGTTACTGGTTTTGAGAGAAGCTGTTAACATCACTATGATGGCAACTAGGAATGCGTTGAGTTTCATGCATAGACAATGCACACATTTATGCTCTGAACCCCAAAATCTCTGAGAGGGTTTGAAAAGCATGTTTTTTGCCAAAGTTACACCATTTATCATAGAAAATAAACCGTAGGGCGCCGCAATAGCTTATTTGGTTGAGCTGGCGTCCCATGTACAGGGGCTAAAGTCCCTGACACAGTGGTAGTGAGTTTGAATCCGGCTCATGACACTTTGCTGCAGGTCCTTCCCCCATTCTTCTCCCCAACTTTCCTGTCCCTGTTCTCTACTGTCCTATCAAATAAAGGCACGAAAGGCCAACAAAATAACTTTTAAAAAAAAGAAGAAAGAAAGAAAATAAACCGTAAAAGCAGGACGACTTGTAAAAATGATGTGTAACTTCCAGTTTTGTCAGGAAAAACAACCAAATCTAAGCTTAAGATCAGGATATTTCATTAAAATCACTTGATTCTACATGTCTTATACTGCATTAACCAGATACTGTAATAAACAAACAAAAATTCTGTGTTCATGCAGAGCAACCATTTCTTTAGTGTCTGTAACACTTACAGGCACTTGGAAAAATATCTAGCCATGGTTGTACTGTTTCCATAGAGGTGCAGGACTTTATATTGCAGTAAAAATTAGGCCACAGTAAGTACAAACGTGACAGGTGCAAAAAAACCCAGAAACTGCTTGGGGTTCAGAAGGTTAATCTATAATTCGCTATGTTACGTCATGAATTCATATATTTGTGACAGTCTGTTGAGCTTTAACAGGCCAGCAAGGCGGTCAAGTACATCTTTAAGCCTGTCAGCACACCCATGTTTACCCTGTGTCGGAATAATGTGCAATTTTGCACATTACTGGCACTTTTTAGGTCCAAAGTCAAGTTACTGTCTAACAAGCCGAACACACATGAAAGGAGTAGAGCCAGTCATTTTTTCTTAATGAGAAACGGCTTTGTCTGAGAGGACGTCTTCCTGCACACGCACGGTACTTTCAACCTAAATACGGGAATCAGAACCAAGAGAATAACTTGCATCCTGTCAGAAAAAGAAGAAAACCGAGCAGCTATACAGCTATCTAGGCGGCAACAACAGCTTCTGGAACATCCAGTGGGAGAGACCATGTGCTCAGCTCAGGCCACGGGAAAAACCAGGCGCTTTGCTGCACAGACACAAAAACAGGCGTAGAAGTCTGGCAGAGAGGCCTGGCTTTTAGTGAAACGGCTCTGTAGCTGTTAAGCTCTGGCAACGGACACAGAGACAACAGGAACAGACCGGCAAGAGGCTGAGACGAGCACAGAAAAGAAACACTTTTAATGAAGCTACAACCGTGTACACATTAACAAGTGAGATTACTAATGCATGCCTGTAAATATGTGCCTCCCTGTAGTGATCAAGAGTGCAGATGGGAGGTATCCGTGAGCCAGCTGCTACAACCTGCTTTTATGACCTTCACATGCTAATGCCATGCTAGAGTCAACACGGCACTATGTCCTGCTCGCGATTATCAGCATGAATGAAGTATTTTATGCAACATATGAGAGGCGACCAGCTGCTGACATACATGTGAGAAGGAAAGACTGTTGCAGAGGGAAGGTGGCTGCTCCAGCGGTGGCTCAATCACCTCCCAGCCATCCAATAGCAGAGGATGTCTAACTGCTCTGACCAATGGAAGGACAAAGAGGAAGGAGGAAGCAGCTTGCGTGAGGCGCTGTGTGTGAGGGAGTGTTTGCGTATCAGAGCACAGTGTGCCGCCCTGAGGGTGGCTGTGATGTAAGAATGGCTCCCGCTGATTTATACACACAGACAAGTGCTCAGACTGTAAATAATGGCACACATACACACACGCTCAGTCACGAGTCAAAAGCGCTCGCACACCCCCATTACCATGCGTACACTTGGCAGTTACTGAGCCCACACGCAATTACCAGTGGCCTAACACGTGCCCACACGCACAACATTGTATACATCGCCGGAGGCTTTGTGCCACGCAGGGCTTTTCACTCCAGTCAGTGCAGCCACGTCACCAGCAGGACCAGAGGATGTCGTCCCCTGTGAACCCTGCATGTAGCATCTGCACATACAACAGTAAATAATGTACAGATGCACAGAAGAAGTGTTAACAAATTTATGCTGAAGGGTGAGCAGAGCTGCAGAATCTGTTGAGTTCTGTAGCAAACATTCACGACAATCCAACATAGCGAGAGATACAGATTCAGTCAGGACTAAAGTGGTGCGCTGATGCCTCGAGTCACGCTGCTAAACCGAAGATGTTTTTATGTGCGTGTCCAAGAACTGTGTGAAGAATCATAACTGCTATTCTCAGCTAATCTAGCTTCCCCTTGGATGGGCTCTACGCAACTGCGACAGACTTGAATGATCCCAGAGCTGCTATAAAACTATGGAAAGTATGCAGGGACATCTACACTGAGCACTGCCTCCTTCTAGAGCAATCCTTGTCCTTCTGATATGGTCTGATAGTCACAGTAAAAGGCCAGGGACACTGATATTATAAGAGAACAGGCAATGAATGATGGGGCTGAGTGACAGATTAAACCCAACCTGCTTCATAACAGACAGGGTGAGAGGACAACAGTCACGACTTTCCACAACTTTTTTTTTTTTTCTCCTTCTCTTTCGCATGCCGTTCTCTAAATGGAGGAAAAGAGCCAAGACTGCCGGCTTCACATGTCCTTCAAGGACAACTTGAAGCTTTCATCCGGCTTCTAATTTTGAATAAGTAAAATGAAATACCACAGAAAAGTTGGAATCTGTTGGAGCATTTTAGAGCTATTTCAGAATATTTATATGATATATAATTACAGATTTTTCCTTAAACCTCTGAACCCCAAAATCCGCCCAGTGGCTCTCAAAGGCACGGATTCTTGGTTGTTTTGTTGTTGTTTTTTAAAATGTTAAGTTACACAATGTGTTGCACGAGAAACTTTTAAAGACCAGGATGAATCGTTTTGTTTTGTTTTTTTTAAAATCAACTTTCATGTTTAAAGGGCAAAACAACCAGATCTAAGTTACAGATGAGAATATTTAATCAAAATTGCATTATTATATATATCTCATTTTAAAAATCGCAAAAAATTAAGCATTTGTAGTAATCGGATTTTGTAAAACAACAAACTTCTGTGCCCTCGATGTAGCCGTGAAGCTACACAATGACTCCACAGTGAACAATACTCAACAGGAAATGAAAATTCAGGGACTTTTCAGCTGAACTGCAGGCTGTGCGTACACAGAGCAAACAGGAAACAAGATGGAAACTCATTAAAATGTACATAAAATATCCATAAAACAATTTTTACATGTATTTCAATAATGTTTGAGAACTGATTAATTACAGATTTTCCCTTAAAGAGCAAATTGAAATTACTTCTAATTACAATGTTTTTCTTATCTAGTCCAACAACAGTGTTTATTTCCCCCATACACAAACAAATAAGTTCACTTCAGTTGCGCAACAGGGTCTTGTCGCCCATGTCGACCAAACTAGAGCACAGTTCGGAGCCCCGAGGCTTAATGATCCCATCTAATGATGATGGTCAAACAACTTCAATTCCCTCAGACAGGAAAGCGATCAGCATTTCTATTGATTACATCGTTTAAAAATCGATTGTTTCCGAGTCTACGTGGCTCTCAACTCTCAAAGACAACAAATTCTGGCAGTAGAGGAGGACATCTGATCCAACGATGGATCAATATAATCTAATTCCATGGCCGTTCTGTAAATTAAACATCAGACTGTATCTACTGTACGTATCCATGTCCGTCTGTTTACTCATGTAATCATCTACCGCCGTCACTACATGCTTTTCATCACATTAGTCACTTTTTCTACCACTCCAGCCCTGCGAAGTCGATAAATCCTTCGACTGGAATGCAAAACAAATGGATTGTAAATATCTGCTACGAAGCTCAATGAAACCATGAATCCATCCAAACCAAAAAAAATATAACATTTAGCAGCAAACAAAAATCTCAAAAATTAACTGGTCCATCTCTCAAATTGCGTGTTTGTGTTTTTTTCTTCCCTCCTTTTGAATTTCCAAAAATAGCACTGTGTCCCTGCGGGGAAGGTATAATTACATCAAAGGCTCACAGACGGGGGTGGTGCTGCTCTATTTCTGAATAAACCCATTATGGGGTCAATGATCTATGTTTAATTAGGAGTGTGAAGCAATTTTTCATTGGTTATTAGGTTGTATTTTTTCCCCCTTAAATCTACAGTCTAGATTGCTGCCTGGTGGCAAAACACCAAACAATTTGCAATGTGAGGAAATGTGTTGGTTAAAGCTGCATTTTTAGTATTGTGTAAGTATCGGCTGTAATGATGAACACAAATGATCATCACACGACTCTACAGTTAGCCCCAGTTCTGTGGAGCATTTTAACATCTTTCAGCTGCTTGTTTTGGTTTTACGGCCTGCAGTTTTACTATTTTTAATTCAGTTTAATTCAATTTCATTGAGAACATAGTGAAAAGAATTGACACAACTGTTTAGTAAGCACTACTGTGAACCTGTGTTCCTACAGGACTACTATTACTGGTTAGCAATAGTAGTGTTTTATAATGTACTTATTAAAACAAAGCACATTTCTCACTTTCATTTCATGGATTTTTTTTTGTCTCAATAGAAATATACCTTTGCGACTTTATGTATACAGAAGAGAGAACTGNTTAAATGATTTCAAAATGTATCATCTCTCAATAAATGTGGTGTTCCCAAGCTAGCAAGTAGATTATTTAGTCGTGTAAACAACCAAAGGCAAACACTTTAGAAAGGCTATATAGAAAAAAACAGGCTCGAAGGTAGAACCTCAGTACAACAAAAGCGAATACACCTGTGATCACAGACACACAAGTAAGAAAACCTGTGAACACTGATATATGATTTCTACATTTCCAGTTTTGGATTCATGGGTTGTGTCTATCTGCATGTCTGCATCATGGTTCTAAATCTATGGAAACACAGTTGCAGCAGTGGTCAGGAGGTACAAAACGAGTCAGTACCACTAACAAGAGCCACAGTGGTTGTCCTCCTAAAATGACGCCAGAGAGTGTGCACTAATTTCCCGATCTCGCTCTGGAAAAAAAAAAAAAACAACAACAGGCAAGTGTTTCAGGCTTGGCACAGGGGTTATCAATGGGATTTGGGTTTCTGTGACAGCTCAGACAGTGTGGAAGATGTTACGTAAGATTAGTCTCTATGGGCGGTGTCCAAGAAAAAAAAACGTCGGCTGGCTCTTCAGCATTAAACTGCAAGATTCAATTTTGTTCAAATGCAATAAAAGAAACCTGATGCAGTTTGGGAGCACTTTCTTTGGTCAGATGAGGCCAAGATAAATTGTTCAGTTCAGAATGGGCCCAGCACGTTTGGCCCAATTGGACCAGGCCACGGCTACCACAGCGAATGCATAGTCCCGAGAGTGAAGCCCAGAGGTGGGAGTGTGGTGAAACGGGGCTACATGAGTGCAGACAGTGTTGGAGAGATGACATTTGTAAATGGCACCATGAAAGCTTGCGGATATATCACAAGATGACCACAAGTGTGCAGAGGCTTGGCAGAGGGGTATTCCAGCTTGGTAACAATTCAAAGCTCACTGCCAAAATCATACAAGAGTTTCTCAAGAAGAAGAAGAAAGTGAAAAATGTGAGCTGGCCAAGTATGTAGCCTGACTTGAATTCAATAGAACAACTTCAGGGTATTTCTAAAAGGAAGTTAAAAAAAAAAAAAAATGCTTCTGAGAAAGGCAAAACATTTCTTCCTGAAAGTTGATTTCCTCTATGCCAAGAAGGATTGAGTCTGTCTTTAGAAATAAAGTCAGACATATGAAGTATTTGGAAAAATCCTAAGTTCCTACTGAGGGGCCTAATCTTACACAAGAGCAAAAACCCTACTGTTTTTCTAAGAAGTTCTGCAGCTATTACACTTCTGAATCAGTGATATTGCACATGGGTGTTCTCCCGTCTGTTGTATTTCCCAGTTCCAAGGTGGGAAAGTAACTCCCTGCCAGGGGTTGGTGGTTTGGCCTGACTAAGAGGAAGCTGGGCAGACAGATGGGTGTGTGGGGGTTCATTTCAGGCTTTGTGAGGGCCCTTTTGTGAGGCAGCACTTTTTGAACACAATGTTGGCCCTTTGTTCACACGCACTGCTCGAGTATGTAGTTGCATTCCTCGTCATGCTGCACAGCGAGTTCAGTGTTAACGTCCACTGCCGTCTGCTGATCCTCGTGTAAACTCAACACTGTAGCCTGCAGGGCACAAACACACACATCCACCGAGTCGCTGCTCACTCGCTTGTTCAACAGTAACTAAACCGAGGGGGTTTAAAATTTCACACGATGCTGGTTTCTAGTGAGCACGGGTTCCAGGAAAGGTGAGCGCTCCTCTTTCTCATTCATTCTGTTCGCTTCATTTCCAGGGACCTGAGGTTCGTGAAAAGCCTTTTGAGGGAAAGACGTGTAACTCAATCGGCTGTACATGCTCGGTGATAGCGAGCTGCGATGACGAGGCAGGAAATGAGTTTCAACTGGGGAGTCATAGATGCTGATATGTGTGGGTGGTACACGGAGGAACAGGGAAGCACGGACGCCAACGATGCCAACGCCAGCCTAAAAACAGAGCAATACTAACACCTAGGACCCACATGTCAACCAAAAAAGGCGACTTAATTGTCTGCCTGAGAACAGGTGTCAGGCTCCCTATCAATCCAACAGACAGAGAAACAGAATCTAGTACAGTCTGTGCCTTGTGCCGGAAAAGCCGAGTAAGACAGCTAATGTCACATCTGTCAGCGTCGACTGAGTTTCAGATGGAGCAGAAATGTAATTCAATTGCAGACAGAATTAATACACAGGAGCTGGAAGGTCAACTACAGGTGTATCCAGAATGTCAAGGGAACCCTAATTAACTATTGTGTTGAAATGTCACGAAAATCCACAGTGATCATTAGAGGACCTACCCACCAATAAACAAATATCCCTGGCATTTATAAAACTGCATTAACATTTGATCACGTGTTTATGTCCATAGCATTTGTTAAAGCTAACCCAATAATTTTGCCTGATGTTGGCTTCACATCTCAGCCAGGACACAGTTAACGGCATCACAAGACACATGTATGTGCGTTCATGCGTGTACGTTTGTGCTGACGTTACATAAGTATGGCTGGTAGAGCTAGTAGCGTACTTTAATGAATTACAGGTTTAAAAGGCGAGCTATCTTTTAAAAATAATACAAGATAAAAATAAACAGCCAAAAATACACTATCAGAGCCAGAAACTGAAAAAATAGAAAGAATAACCGAACGTAACCAAATCTAAGGTTAACATCGTGATATTTTGTCAAAGCTACTTTATTCTGCAAGTGTCATTGAAAAACCTGCCAAAAATAAACTGTTTTTATTGAAGAGATTCTGTAAAGAGCAAAAAATTCTGCGCTCCTTGGTGTGCACAGAACAGATGAGCAGGGAAATTCATTCAAAATGCTAAAATATCTATAAAATGTGGAGCCGGTGGACACTTGAAAAAACATTGTGTATGTCCTTTTTAATAAATAATCAAAGAAACTCTACTTTTTTATGGCATTATAACTATGTCATACTGCACAGAAGACATTCAAGTTTTCTATAATCTATGGATTATTCCCAGAGAGATGCAGGACTTTATATCACAGCGAAAAATGAGCCGTCAGTGAGTAAAAATGTAACAGGCGAAAAAAAGGAAACTGCACAGGATTAAGAGTAGCTAAGTTTAATAACTAGGCAATTGGCGGCGCACATGGAAGCAGCGGCTCCTTCAGGAGACAGCGACAGTGAACGTTTAGTGACTTGTCTATCCCAGACGTTCATTCCGTAAAACGCACTAAGTAAATGATCCTAAAGAAACGCTCTCTCATCTTGCCTGTACTACTTTGTACAGCAAAATGACAATAAACCTGATTTGAACTGGACTTAACACATCAAGTAATAAGTTAGTTTTGCTTTATAAAAATCTGTGAAATTTAGCTAGCATTTGACACATTTATTATGTATAGTAACACTCACTTTTATCCTGTGACAGAAATATAGTGAGATGCCATAAATTTGTTATTTATATTTTCCTGAGAACTGTGAGATCACTAGGGAATTCTCAGAGTGGAAATCCCGACTTTATCCTCGCAATCATGCAGCTCTATAGCAGAGCAGCCGCCGGAACAACCCATCTGGACAGTGATGAAGAGATCACTATTTGGCAACCTGGGGTGACAGAAACTGTAACTGGTGTAAAGTACTAACAGTCCATTTCCTGAGCTGGTCCGAGTGACACGGATAAAGATGGTTAGGGAGGTGTGATCTCACACATGCTTTTGCTGTGTGGCGCTGAGATTTGCGCTGTGAGAAGCCAGACAGAGCGTGCTCTGTACGGGAACACAATGATACTGTGAGAAAAGCCAGAAAGGGTTCAAAAACAAAACAATAAAAACAAGGGAGGAAGTGAGCAGCATCCTGGGGTGCATGTAGTCTGTAAGTCAGACTGGGTTTATTTTAGGCTGCTTATTGATCCACTATTTGGGAAGTCTTGTTGAGTAAAGTTGACATTAGGCAAAAACAACACAACCAGGGAGGAGATAAAAATAAAAGTGTTGTGCCATGGTAATTTGAGGAAGAGGAGACTGAGAGAACCACAGAAAGATCAGATCAAGCAGGGTTTCACTCATAGGTCATTAAAAAGAGTGATAAACCTTGGCTAAGTGCACCGAGGCCAAAGCCTGCCAAATATACACTCTCTTCCATGAGCGGCAGAGTCAGCCAAGACATGCCAAATTACACAACAGCACCGCTCAGTTTTTATAAGTATTTATTTTCAGATGCATTTCTTGTTTTGCTGCCTGGTAGAGTTTCACAACAAACCAACCATACAGCCCTCTGTTGCTTTAGCTTTACATTTTGTGCTTTCTGTACTTAAAGACAGAACTGCCCAGTCACTCTGAGCAGACCAACTGATCACCGATTAATCATTTACATCGCAGGTATGTGCTCTAACATGTGAAACCTCCAACCACCCCCACTGCCCATTACAGCTCTAACCAAGCCTGCAAAGTCATTAGTGAGTGCATCATATGGAGGCCTAGCCGGGGCTCTCCTCCAGCATTCACAATTGGGTTTTCTCTTCCACAGACAGGTCTCTGATCAGGGCCAGGAACCCTCCCATTAAGGCAAGTTTTCCAGCTCTCTCTTGTGTTTTTCTCCCTGCCTGCACCACAGTCAATCCATCATCCTTCCTGCCTCCCCAGTGACCACCGACAATAGAGTTAAAGCTCACAGGGACTTTAAGGCCTCTGCGAGTTTCAACTGCTGTCACTCAGTTTCCTAAAAGGCACTCTTCAGGTCAGTACGTTGTTTAAAAAATAATAATGGGGTAGCTGAAAGGTTGAACACTGTGGTAGGCCTGGAGTAGAAAGCAGCCTAGTCTGGGAAAAGTTAAATAACCTGCACAAAATAAAAAATAGTAAAAAAAAAAAAAAACAGGTAGAATACAGTAAAGTTTAAAAACTGTACAACAGGTACAAACAGCAGCTAATATCTGTAAAATAATTACATTTTTGGCTGACTTAAATACAGCAAAACAGTGGAATTATACAGTGTCACAGTGTAAATGAACAAAAAACGGGTAAAAATCTCTAAAATAACAGTTCATAAAGTTACTATCATTGTTTGATCCTTAAAAGATCAAATATTCCTTTAAAATACTCGATGAAATCTGTGAATTAACAATATTTTTCCTGATTTAATCACAGTAAAAACAGTGAAATGTTATGGTAAAATATTGTCAGACAAGGAAGTACCATTAATAGAAATACTGGTTTCCGATGTGGACATTATTTACAGTTTCAGTCTGCTTCCTTTTTTTTTTTTTTTTTCCTCTCACAGTAAACATGTAAACTAATACTTTCTTTCTATGATATTGCAGAAAGAAAACAGGGAAAAATATAACAGCCAACTGTTCAAATGATAGTCGTGATAATGCAGTGTTTTCATGAGCTAATTAACAAGATAAGCACATATTCAAATGAGGGCAGTTTTACATCAGAGGAGACACTGAAGTAGTTCAGGTCAATGCTACAGCCACTAATGAGGATCCTGCCTTCACTGAATACAGTTTAACATTTGATGAGTTCTTTCCTTGTGTCTGCAGTATGTTATTAAATCAAATGCTTTAGCCTTGATAATCTGTCATGTCCATGCTTCTCCACCGTAACCTCTGAATAAAGGTTTAAAACGGCCAACACGTGATCTTAAAAAGGATCAGTAAATAAATCGGGTGTCAGTGTGTCTAAGAGCAAACACATTGCAGTGTATGGTGTGGTTGCTGTGACGCACACAACAAAGCTCACTGTGATCTCCACAAGTTAACAGTTGGATTATGACGATCTGACAGCCACACAAGAGCAAAGCAGTCAGTGTTTTCCTTTGAGCTAAGCATTTATGGAGAAAGAGTTCAAAGACAATAACTGGATGTGTAACCTATGCTTCCTTTCTGTGACCTGATTTTCAGGACATTACCACTACGGTGTCACATTCCCCTGCAATCAACACACAGCAAAAGTTTGTATACCTTAAGAGACGCTCTCTCTCTGTCTAATGTGGGAAAGTGTCTGCAGTCCAAATCACATTTGCTGCTGAATGCAGCTGATCTGTTTAATACAAGTGCACCCACTGTGCCTCCAGATGTGTTTAATGTCATCTACTCCTCCTGGAACTCCACCTTTAAAATGTAAAAGTGTAAAAGAAAAAAACAAAACCAGTGTTGCAGACAGGGGAACCAGGCCTGAACCAAAAAACACAGCTGAAGTAATTACATCTTCACAATTGCTCCGTTAAAAAGCAAATTAGAAATCTGTAATAAAAAAGAAGAAGACAAAAAACATCTATTCAAACTTTTAATCACAACAGGGACAAAGTGAAACAAGTTAACGCAGACAAAGAGGGGACTGAACAAAACTCGTTATTCAGAAAAAATCCATTTGTTGAAGACAAAAGTCGGATTAGGAATATGTCAACATTTTGACTTCAATAACAGAAGACAGAATCCCCCGGGGAAGTGCATGTGATCACCACTATGCGTGCGCTCACAGACCAGCTCAATCGCCGAGGTGACTCACAAATGAGAGGGCGCAGGGGAAGGAAAGTGACACGTTCTCCTTTGTCGCCGGGGAACGTCACGAAGATGCTCAACGAGTTTGCGAGAAGATGACAATGCTGACAAACCGCAGAGAACAGAGCAACAACTCGGTATCCTTTACAAGATGACTCTGAGACGTTATGAGAATGTAAACAGAGACTAACTGGCTACATGACTAACGACACGTTGAGGCCTTCAATTAGATAATTTCGTTTTTTCTTTACCCTGCAACCTTTGGGTCCAATAGATTCAATAGACTGTATTAGTCTGCTGCTTTATCTCACACTATTGACCTGACGACATAACAGGTCACAACAAAAGCTTTCAATAGAAGAAAGGCATCGACTTTTCACGGAAAAATAGCACAAAGAAAGAATAGTTGTAATCAATGACCGCACTGTAAAAAAAATCTATTTTACAATGTTTTTCCTTTTTATTTTAGTTTTTTTCTGCGTGTGAAATACACAAAGATATCAATAAAATTACATAAACAGCCACTTCCTACAGGCCTAATGTAAAATAACGTTATTAAACAGTGACTGTAAAAAGAAACAAAACACAACATTTCCAGAAAATGTACAATTTGACATAAACAGACTTCCTATTTTACAATTATTTGTATCGATGAAACAGTTAACATCAACTTTAATATTGTAAACATATTTTTAAAACTAAATACAATTAGTGACAATTAACAGTAAAGGTGGAATTGGTTTCTTTTATTCCACATATTGTTGGTAAATTAGCTATATCTTGTATAATCACAGAAGTTTTCACACCACACGTTAAATTACACGTGTTTTCATCAGTGTGTAATATCTATGAGCAGTGGCAATCTGTTAAAATGCAGTTTTGACCACTATTTTATTTTAATATAAACACCTTTACACATGTAAATATCCTCAAATAAACATGAAAAAGTGCGAAAATACATATCTAATGTAAAATTAAGGCTAAAAATGTATTTCAATGATGTAAAATACTGTGTTTTCATGAGATGGTTATTTTTCATTACTTTACAGAATTCTTAGGATTGTTAACTGCAAGACGATTACAGTTACACAACTGAGTAAAAATTATTTACGATCATGACTTTGGCTTCCTACATTTAAATGAACCTAATTAGCTGAAATATTAATGTTTAGAACACGCGCTCTGCTCACAGGAAAGTCTACAATGCCAAAAAAGTGCATGTAGATAAAACCTTGGTCTCAACTTGGATAAATCCTACATTAGAATGCCTTATGTTAATCTTTTCAAAGTTACTTTTGGACAAAGATATTGTAAATGAGGAGACCAGAGGCTTCTCTGTGTACAGCCACCGAGCTAGCATCTATCATAGCCTGTATGTGAGGCATTTAGGGAGCGACGGTAAATTGCAGAGTGTATCGATAAGCAGATGTTCTGTAAGTTAAATTTTTCCTCAAGGATAAGAATTAAATCCAGGTAAACAAGAACCTTATTTTGATGCTAAAATTAGCAGGAATGTAGCACAACAAGGAAGTGAAAACGATTATCTGTTTATGTAAATGTGAAAGTGCAATAACAACATGTTGTCCCTAAAAATGAGTGAATATTCTCAACATTGATCAAACTTTGGCCATAATTGCGCAGTCTAAGTTGGAGTACGGTGTGAATGACCACACACATAAAGTGCAGATACCCCTGGGGGGCGGTTTTAGTCTTGTTGAATCCATAACCTCATCTTCCAGACAGCTCTCGCCCTAAGCAGAGCAGCCACAGGTCACAGTAAGCCTGTTAACCAGAGTACTACCAGGAACACCAGCTTAGTGGGTGACGTAACATTACAGCAGGGAGGGATGATCGCGCTAACTCACTGTTCTGTGGAATCGATCAAAAATATCACTGTGCGCGCTTTCCTAAAACCTGTTATGAAGAGCAATCATCGCTAAATGTCAGTGGTCGGGGGGGAATTGCTTTAATGAGCACCATGATGCGCGCTTGTGTTTGCTCAGTGTACGTAACAGGTGAATCATTCACCTCAAGTAAGGCGTCAGTACAGGCAATTAGGCAGGTGATCCGACAGCTCCTGTGTGCAATTAGAAAAACGCCTGCCACAATAGCCACAAACAGGGATAATGGCAGCTACGAGGCTGAGCTTTGTTCCTAGTTTCCTTCTTTTCCCAGCTGGAATCCTCACCGTGGACTTCCCAGACGCTCGAGATATTCGAGACACAATCAAACTCATCACAGACTGAAAAAAAGCCTACATCTGGGCTCACCTACAACAGAGAGCTGGCCTTCTAATCCCCTCGTGTAGCGACATGATAAAGGCAAGGATTAAAATGCGAGTCAGTCATCCAGTCAGTCAGTCAGTCAGTCAACACTGCTGCCTGCCTACTTGCATCATCAGCCCCACTGCTCCGCTTAGCCTCTCCTGCACTGGGCATGCACAACTCAGCAGATGCTCAAGGCCTGGCCGTGGTCGTATATATCTATAATGCAGAGCGCCATAAGATCCACTATGCCTCTTCATCTATAAATAGACTGCTGCCAACCTTCGGTCCCAGTGGATATACACGTATACCGAAGTGATCAGACGGACGCATTCACAACAGTGTAGTTAAATTTACATAATGGACAGATTTCTGCCTTCCATGCATTTTGAGTGACTGTTATCCACTACTTGAGCTTACAGGACATTATTTGAATAAAAAAAAAAAGCACTGACCCCTGAAAATTCACAGATGCCTGCTCTTTACATTATCAGGATCTCTTTGGAATGAAACGGATTAAACAAGCTTTTGTTGACAAAGAGTATCCAGCACATCACTCTAATCATTAATTTAAAAGCACAGATGAAGATACATGTGTGTTATAATGGTCACTATAATGATTAGATATTACCAGAATGACTGCACTGGGATTTAAATTAATATATATGAGACAGGCTGCCACTTCGGGTAACAATAAAAATCTACTTGGAAACTACATTTTATGCTTTCTCAGTGACTCGCCGCCTATAAACAATACTAAACTTGCGATGATCATTTTGCAAAAATAAAATTAAAACACAGCATGAACTCTCTGTACCATGGTCCTCAATGCAAACGTGGTCTCCTCAATGATCCAGATGTGGCTGTTGCTCTTCGGTAGCTCCGATTTCAGGATGCCCCCCAAATATTCTTCACCCTGTGATCCCAATGCTTCTGATCGCTGGTTGATGTCCTTACGCTCACTCTGAGGTACGTGAAGCCATCTGCTGTGTGCACAATCCATTCCCTGAGTGTAAAACCCAGTCTAAAGGGTACTGTAGCTGGGTTTCCTTTAGGGGTTGTCTAACACGACCAGCTTTGGGAGTGGACGGCGAGAGTCTATCCCGTCCGACTTGTTTTATCCTTTGGTCTCACCCTATTCTGATGCTTCTGATGCTTTCTAAGGCGGGCAGTCACCTAGTCTTTTGGGTTTCCATCCCAGCGGTTTGTAGTGACAACACACTCAACTAGTTGTTTTTGCTTTAATGTAACAGGCGGAGCACAAACTGACCAACACACAAGCTTTAATCCCCCCCAAACGCAAAACCAAAAATTTCCAGCACCATTTACTAAATCTGGCCGCCACTGACACACTGCGCTAAAGTGATCCTAAGCTATATATTAATGTCAGCTATTGGTAATATCTCATAAAGCTGGCAGCTTCTTTTAATAGGCTCCTTATCAAAAACCGCTCTATCCATGAACGTTGCCCTTCTTCCGCTCCAATCAAGACCTCACAAGACACCGAAAGATAAGATGCATTTAGGACACAGCTAGAAGAGAAGGTTTGGGATCCTTACTTGCCAAGAAAACGGCACGCTAAGTCAGCCCGACCTCTAAATTAATCCACAAGGGCAGGAACTCCCTTCACTGAGGTATCAATTCTAGGTGTTCTGCAGGCTAAATCAGGCCTGTGGAAAGTAGGTGACAGGAGCACCCCGGGGTCACGGATTAGTAACTACTGTTGTGTCTAAGTTAGATCACACACCTTGGCTTAAATCTGACTAAACCTATAATGGCTTGTAAGCAGGGAACTGTGTTTTTTTTATTTATTACACTGACATGAGGTCAAGCAATGGTTCATATCAAGGTAAAGAGGCAGGATTTCTACTTTACTGTGCCAAAATACAACAATAAAAAATGTATTTAAGCTCTTGCTGGGAACAAGCATACATCTGCTAGCACCATGCTGCAACAGGGAACCACGTGTTTTGAAACTGGAAGTCACTGAATTGTCAGTTATTCTTACAAAAAAAAAAAAGATTAGCAAACTAGCTAAGACAGCAGCTGAAGCTTTCATGAAAACGACTGGCTGCACTTGTGTTGTCAAAGTCTGTGTTTTGTGTGTGTGTTACTTAGTTGATAATTCCAGGTCAGCAATCCACAAACCAGCAATAATAAGCTGTGTGTTTAAAAAAAAGAAAAAAAAGAGGGGGCTAAAAGCAAAGTCCTTCCCCTCTTAAACACACAATCTCAGCAAAACTTAAGAAGCAGTTAGGGGACTGTTACCCACCTCCTGAGTTCACGTCTTAAAGATTTAACTAAATGTCAGCCCAAATGAAAAGGGTACACTTATTCTAAAAGGTGTCTGGTGCTTATTACACCCTCCACCGGGTTATTAGCAACCGAAGACCGTGATTAAAAGCCTCAACTGGCACCGCTGATTCAGCTTTGGGACCAGCTAGCCTGTTAGCATCGTCGTCACCACACAATGCCAGCTCTCCCAGCGAGCTCTCGTTGCGGCGAGGTCCTCTCAGCGGAGCTCCGGCAGCTGCTGCGGCTGCGGCAGAAAAAAAAAACCGCTTGCCTCACTCACCTTTTTCATCCGCGGAGCCTCGGCCACGGTTCCGTCGCGGTTGACGAAAGCCTCCCCGCCGTTCTGCTGCGGGTCCGTGCGCTTCATAGCCGACGCCTGGGGCATCTTCGCGGGGTTCGGGGTGAGCAAGCCCAGGCTGCCTTCACCGGCTTTCGCGGAGGGCTCCGCGGCAGGGGACGTAGCGGCAGAGGAACCGGCCTCGTGCGGGTCGTTTCTGGCGAGGTTCTTGCCCTCCGACGTGGGTGTCACCGGGGATTCAGCCGCCAGGTCTTTGCCGGTGGGGACGTCTTTGAGTTCGACCTCTGCCATTTTCGCTGCCACAACCTGGACTGACATCGCTGCAGTTTCTCAAAGTCCTTTTTCCAGCACAGATAGAGAGTGGAGCGGATGTGAGCGGAGGAGCAACGGCGGCGAAATGCATTCTGGTCCCTGTAGTTCCACTGAGTAGCTCAAACACTCCCCCCTTTAAGACACCTCTCCCATTAGGCATGTCCACGCCACTAAAATGCTTGCACACCTTACTCACCATAAGAAAACCCAATAAAACCATAAACACACTATATAATATTCAGCTAAATGGCAGCATTAATTAACACTTTGACTACATTTCCCAGCAGACAAAGCCGCGCAGTTGTGGTAAATGTAGTTTGTATTAAAAGAGGACGACAGTAAACTACAAAACAAACGCGATGTTGGCCACATAATCACACTTAACATTTATACACCGTCTCTGAAAACCAAACGTTGGGATTTTCAGTTTTATATCAATGATTTCCCTTCTCATAGGCACACAAAATAAAAAGTAGGGTGCAAAAAATAACAAAAATCCCTTGCAATTTTCTCCATACGATAAAAGGCATGTTTTGTCCTTTGCATATGTTGAGACCAAATTATTGAATTTGTCAATCAGTATTGTTCTCCAGCCACAAGATTTTGCATCACATTACAGTGGATATCTGCATCATATGAGAAAATGGGTACAGGAGTAAGGTCAAATAATATTAAATGAACTACATTGCCACCAGGTGGATGTATGAGGTAGTTAAAAAACACAATGCACATCAGGCAGAGGGAAATGATCAAACTTCTGCAGTTCTCTTTTTAATATCTCAATTTAATTTTCACATCTCATAACTTCTGTAAAATGCATCATTGAAAACGAGCACACATGTCAAATGTAACCAACGGCAGACACAGGAAGTCAGGATGAATGGCATTCAGTGCTTCTTAGTAAAAAACAGCATGTTTACAAAAAAAAAAAGAATGACATTGGTGACTCAAAGGCTTTTCCTTTTTTCTCCAAATCGCACATCACCTGTCATATCATCACTATTGTACATGTGTGACATTACAGCCTCATAAACAGGTACAATTAGCAACTACAGAATACTTTAATACCATATTTCAGCACTGCAGCAATTTGCACAGGTCTGTTTTTTAATTCAAGCACATGCCAGGAGCATCGCTATTACTGGAAAGATTTATTACTACAAAAGAACAGGGAAGAAGTCGCAACAAGCTAGTAGCAAAAGGTTGCTGATGCCAAAACAAAACACATGGTTAAGTCCTCACACACACTGTATTTACATTCAAGCTAATGGGTTCAGAGCCCTTTCGCCATCCGCCAGACAAATCTGAGGTATATTATTTACAAGGCTGCCATGCTGGTACATTCTCAAAAATATAAAAATCAGAAAATCAAATCGTGTTTAAAAAATACAGCTCTTTGTTGCGTCGTAAGCCCTCTGTGGTGTAAAAGAAACGAGTTCCTAAAAGGTGAATAATAATGCAGCAGGTTGCCAATTTGTACAGTAAAATTGAGAACATGCCCAAATACACGCATTTATTATCACTTCAAGGTGAAGTGCTGTTTTCCATGTGCACCTAAAAAAAGCAGTCTTTAGGTTGATATGATGTTCCAACCAGCATAGCCTTGCAGCATTGCGGGGTGGAAAAAAAATCCACTTGCACCTGCTCGTTTCCTGTAAAAGGCCGTGCATCAGTCTTCGAATATCCACAAGATATTCACACCAGAGAGGCCCAGATTTACTCTCCTGAGGGAGGGGGAAAAAAAGCAATTTAATTATTCCCCAAAAGGACAAGCAAGGTCGAGCTAATCATTTTGAATCAATATGCAATCTGGTTTTTTTTTCCGTGTATGACCTTTGTGTTGAAAATGAGTCAATATTTCATGATAATAGCCTCTACTGGCTGTAATCATGTCAGAGATTAGTTTGAACAAGTCACTCTTTTATAGGCTTTTAGCAGCAGAGGTACTCACCCCAGCATCCCTGATTCCTTGGTCTTAATGACATAAAGGAACATGAGGACAGTGTGGAACAGGTTGTTTCTGCCCTGTAATAGCAAAAGAAAATGGGTTCATGTCACAGCAAATAAATTGCTACCAACGAGCAAGACATCAGTGTTAATGAACAAGATGCCTGTTGTGATGTGAGCTCTTCCTCTGGCAGAGTGGTTGTACATGAGGGGACTGCTGACATATATAACAGGGATTTATCCAACTAACAGGGAAATAGTAAATGGGTTTATGAACGAACAATGTGAAGGACAAAAAATATATTATTTTAGTGACTGAAAAGATTACAAAAGCTCATGTATTGTCGAATCTTGTGCGCTCTGTTAAAATTGAGATAAAGTGCAGTACTATATTCACGCATTGATAAAGAAAACATCTGGAATTTTAGAATCCCAAAGGAAATTTTTTTTTGATCTCTTCTTGGATTTAGTGATATCTACAAATAACACGACTAAGATGGTACGAAATAAGAAAACTGTGACACAAGAGTACTCTTTGGGTTTGATTTTAGGACAGCAATGGTATAATAAATGCACAAGCTTTGTTTTAAGAACCACAAAAGTAGAAGTATTTCTTGGGTGTTTTTGCTGTCACCTTGGGAAGACTGTAGATGTGTCCTTGGTATATGAGCTGGTAGTGAGGGGGAGTCGTGCTGCTTTGGTGGATGCAGAAGAGGTTCTCCTTGGTTACATCTACCACAGTCAAAAAAGGGATACAAGAGCTAAAACACCACAAAATCTTCAGTCTTGTATTGCTGTTCTTGACATTTCGTGTGCACTTACCAGGTTTGTCTGGTGTGTGGCTGAAGTGCTGTGAAGTGAAAGTTTTCCCATCTGGGTACTTGGGGTGCGGCGGCAGCCTGGTGTCCAAGTATGTGCAAAACACATGCATGAGGATCTGAGGGGACAGATGAAGACAGTGACCTGACTATGAGGGGGAAATACTATCATTTTTGGTGTTATGCAGAATGATTCCACTGATGAGGAAAGCTACAGAGACAGTAAAAGGCTCAGAGAAGGTTTCATCTGAAGAAACAAACTTGAACAACTGGAGCCTTTTTGATGGCAAAAATTAAACACTTAAGCAAAGGAAATATAGAAATCTACATTTGAACAGGCGCAGTATTACAGTAACAAGTAATGAAATACCATTTAACAATGATTCACCACAAGCAGGGTTAACATGTGGTCTTAATGAACAGCGTCAAAGTCACTATTTCATGTTCATGCCATTGTCTGACAGCAGAAACATTAAAGTATGTAAATGAGAACAGCTTTACGGGGAATTCAACCGCATTAAAATACAGTGTAAGTAAGCACAGAGAGCAGGAGAGAAACAAAAAGACTTTATGTGTCTTCTGTGTGTTTGCTATCTACTTCAATTTGAAGTAGTCGCTTACTTTTCAAGCCTTGGGTCTTTGGAAACTTTTCAACTGAATCAAAGTGCTCAACTGCTGACACCATCGCTCATGACTAATGTTATGATACTGCACTGAAACATCTGTTATAATGAACTGAAGTTATGTCAGTTAAGAATATTGATGTCGACACATTTTTCGCATAAACTTCATCGATGATGCCGATGAAACACAACAGCTGTGACCACAAGCTTCTCATGTCTCTGCGTACACTTGTGGTTGTGTGTGTGTAGACTCACAGCACAGTCAGTAGGGAGGTCAGTATCCCACTTTCTGTTCTTCAGGTCACCACCACCGTTCCATCGAAAGGAGCTCATGCAGCCACTATGAGCCAGCTCTGACGGGACAGAACAAACAAAGCACACAAACAGCTAATCAGATCATTGTTCCAGTTATCTTGTACAACCACAAACAATCAAAATGTAATCAACAAAAGCATGTAAAAACACACATTTTTTTACCCTTTGTTATACACATATACAGGAATTTAAGCTCCAATCAATACCTAAACACAGTACAGGCTGCATTTCTGAACCTACCCTTTATCCGGTCCACTAGATACTCCTGATTGGGTGTGACGTCCAAGTATTGAACGATAGAGTTCAACGTGGGGATTGACGAGGCTTTCATCACTGCTGCCTGCTTCAGACTGCTTATGCTGGCCTCTGGTAGAAGGAAGAAGGAAAACTAGTGTTAAACTAGGTGCCATCATTACACTGAAATCACAATGGTTAGTAAAGAATGAGATTTTTCCAGTGATTTGGAAATGTGTGGCACTTGTGTCTAAACAAACTGTATGCGCACTGTTCTTGTTTTACTAAAGAAAATCTTGAAAAGAACTAGTTTGGTGGTTTAACATGACAATATTTTTAATTACCTTTAAATGCTCATTTAGATATTCAGGATATATAAAACTCATAGTTTTAACAAGTACAGTCACAGTGAATAATAAGATGCTTTACTAAACTGCTGGAATGTTTTAATACGCCACATTTTTATCCGATAGTAATAAAATAATAGGTGTAAGTTGATATGAATATCTAACATTTATTTGAGGAGATGGTGTAATAATGACCTCTGCAGCTGTTTTACCTCCTATCTGGAGCTCTGGGCAGCCCATCCTCCTGAGCTGGCTGTTCACAGAATCTATTTCTTTGACCAACGGGACCAAGATGGTGTCACTGATCCACTGCAAACACATGGAAACATTTCCTGACTAAACTCAAATCTATGTGAACTCTTATGCATGATGTGTAAACTTAATTCAACATAGCCAGTGAATGACATGACCACTCACATTTCTAAGTTTGGCCGTCCAGCTATCGATGCGATCCACGACCGGGCGACTGGTTGTAATTCTGGCCCAAACCTGCATATCAGGATGGGAACAAGAAGGACATTTTCAAAACAACAATCCCCAGTTAGAATACGTATTTCACAAATAGTAGCTCCATCAACAGACTAAAGTGTCATTTTGTCAGCCAAGGACTTAAGTCACCAAACGGCCTTCATTGTGGTAGAACAAACTATCCGATGCTGATGTACAGACCTCCTCTGCAGCCTGTTTGGATCCCAGATCTGTCTCATCCTTGTGGGCAGATGGTGCCTGAGAGCGACATGCAGGCTGGTACAGGAATTTCCTCAGGCTTTGTGCGTAATCTCCTACTGAACGGTTGTAGTTCCAAAATGTTGGACTGTGGCTCGGAGACACAGACTCTGGACTGCCTACAGAGGGAATCAAGTAATTGTGATAGTGGAAAGTTTTTTTCCATAATATGTTAAATAAAGTTACACAGATCAAGATAAAGATTTAATGTTGGGTTTAATATAATATTAACAAAAGAATTCCTACAATCTACAGCACCAACCTAACTGGCTTCGGTGACTCCTCTCCTCCTCTGTGCGCAAGAACCTCTCCAGACTTTTCAGATCCTCCATGTAGTCCTCCTTGCTTCCAGGGGAGTTAAACACCGATGGAGATGTGCGATATCGAGCTCTCAAGCTGGTGCCTTCTGCTGACCCGATGGTGTTCGGATAAGGAGAAGAGCCGGAGGAAGGGCTGTAGTTCAAGACCTACAACAGAGACAACACAATGGACACAAAATGGAGTTATTACAGTGTACATTTATGTTTTTCTCAGTGTTACTGTTGTAAAAACAAAACAAAACATACCTTTCCAAAGGCTACTGAGGGGGAAAAGGGGCCTCCTGCACTGCTCGGGGTGGACGGGTTACTCAGAGGAGGGCTGTAACCTTGCACACAGCTGGGGGAGAATTTGGGGCTGGTTGTGGCCGCCCGAGAAGGACTAAAGCTCAGCACGCTCTGACCCTGCAGTGGAGACGACTGGGCTGGAGCTGGGGTTTCTTTCTTTTCTGGTTTCTGGGGCGGAGAGGCCTGAATACCTGCGAAGGGAAAGACAAAACCTGCCATGACACAGTGGTTCACAATGCACTATTTTACTTGCTACAAAGCATCTTGTATGTAAAAAGGATCGGACAAAAGCTGAGAAATATACAGTTCTCGTATTAGAGCCTTACTTGTGTTTCTCAGACCCAGTAGATGATGCTGCTCGGGGGATACAGCAATAGTGGAGGGAGCCATAGTGTACTTGAAATACTTCCAGAAGTCAAAAAGAGCATTGAGGCTAAAGAGAGAAGCTAGCACCAGTTCTATAAAAGAGGAGAGGAAAAAAAAAGAAGACACTGTAACAAACAACTGGGTGTCACATTAAATTGCACACTTGTATTTATAGCTTTTCCATCACGTCACCATGTTTCTGCAGTCTGAATTAAAATACACCTGAAAACTCCAACTGTTTAACAATGAAATTGTAAAATACCTCAAACAGGCTGAATGAAAACATAACCAAGACAGTGACCCAGTACAATTAGTTTTATTGTCTTTAAATCTGCTGATTATTTTCTCGATTAAATGATTACTTGTTTCGTCTCTAAAATGTCAACAAATGGTAAAACATCTTGATCTGTGTTTCCTAAAGCTCAAGATCACATCCTCAGATGCTTTGCTTCATCTACAACCCCATGATATTCTGTTTACTCTCATAGAGGAGAGACAGAAAACAATTACATTTAAGAATCAGGAATAAAAGAATTCAGACTTTTCTTTAGAAAAAAAAAATCGCTCAGTAATCAAAATACTTTGCGATTAATTTAACAGTTAACAACTAATCAATGAATCCATTAAATATTGCTGCTCTATTACATTACAACTTTTAAGTCGATCTTTTTAATGGCTCACAACAACAGCAAACATCCTTAGAATAAATAACAGTAGTGGAACCTCACCGATGTACCAGATAGGCCAGTAGGTGATGTTGTAGTATCGGCTCAGCAATTTCCCTGACCTGACAGAAAAGCAAAAAAGACACAGAACACATAATTAAACTGTGCACAGGAATCTGAGAGATGAAACATTCAGGGCAGTGTTGCGTATTAACTGGAGATCCTGTTCTCTGTTCATGTAAAATGCATATTCATGGTGATATCCTCTACAGACAACAACAGGAAGCGAGCGGCCTGCTCTACCTTCATACCTCATGTTTAGTCTGTTGGCTGTTTAATGCTCGTTAATGATTTATGTTAACTGATAACAGTCACAACTTAACACAGATGAACGTTCGCTAATAAATAAATGCACCTGTTGTCCACAACACAAATCATGTACACTTGTTTAGAGAAAAACTTACACCTGATAACTTGCTCTTAATCTACTTTGCCCTACATATAATTGTCACAGCAACAGGATCATTTCAGTAATAACAATCAAAACCTATGAATTAGTTCACGCCTCTTTATCAGTCCCTGTGGCTCACCGTGTAGGGCAGAGTTCAGGCATATTTGTCGTCCTTTTGAGAATTACTTTATGTTTATTTAATTCAAGCTGAAGGTTTATATTGTCTAAAAGGAAAGGTTGTGACGCTGAAAACTAAAGTTTTTAGCATAGAGTCATTGTTAAGGTCCCATATTTTGCCCCTTCTCAGCAAATTAATAAACACGACTTTCAATGTTTCAGCTTAAAATACAACAAAGTTGGTTCATTTTACTCTGACTATACGACCTCTGTTGGTGAGGTTGTCTGACAACATTGGAGTCTAAAATCAGCAGCATAGCAGTGTAGAGTGGCATCTTTAAAGAGGATTTTAATGGGCTGTGTTTAGTGAATGTTTTATACTCATTCCATTGGATGACAACAGAAACAGAAAAATGTTTAAACAACAAAAAGCTTAATTGGGAATTCAGCTGCAGTATATGTGAGGAGGAGAGAAGCAAACAGATGTAAACACTGACTGTGTCTAAACGGCACTGAAGCATAGCAGGCGACATTAAAACAGAGCAACCCACCCAGTTCTTGTTTATCGGTCTTAAAGGTCTCTGTATCATCTCTGTAAGTCTCTAAGCTTTACAGTCTCCACAGACCAAATAAACAATAGCTACGCAGGTCATACGACACTCTAACAGTCAGTACTTTGCTATAGTTGTGGTGACATTACTATTAATAACAAAAGCACACCGCTGTATCTTCAGTTCCTCAGATGCTGGGAGTGCATGAAGACTTCTGTGATCACTCTTGCAATGAACAACAGAACATTTGGTGCTGCTCATGGCTGAGACATTTTAGAGTTTGCAGTAGCGGCTCCAGAAAGTTAACAAACCTGGTGGATTGAGCGGCAGCTGCTCATTCTGAACGGTTCACCTCACAAGCAGCCGGCAGCGAGGGCGCAGGATGCAAAGTCTGAGCTGGACGAAGACTGGTTCTAAAGCTGATATGTTTCTTACTGCCTTGTAAAGTTATCTAGTTGTGGGGGGACTTGAGTAAGTAACTTTTGGCTCTGAATATGAGGAATCTGCGACTATAAACATCAGGATTTCCCTCCAGCAGGCTTGAACAGCAAACAAACATCACCAGGCAACATGATCACCACATCAGCTGGAACACCAGTGCTACATTACAATTTTTAGGTCGCTATTCCAGCAGAACTACTTACATTTCAGTGTAAATCATGCCAGCCAGGGACATATTGAGGACAGCCCAGGCGAGGACCACCTGTCGAGCCTGCTCCTCCCTCCTCATCCTCAGCGCCCGGTCGATCATACTGGGCATCCCCTCCTTCGGTGGGGTCAACATGATGTTATCACACTGGTCAGGCTGAAAGAAAGAGCAGAGAGAAACACTCTGAGACAAAAAAAAAAAAACAAGCATGAAATGTGCCAAGACCAAGTCGAGCTTTAAAACAGACAGATTAAGCGAGTATACTTAAACTTGACATGAAAGTTAGCACGACAGCTGTGCTCAACTTACGGCTAACACAAGTGTAGCTCAGTTAGCCCTGCTAGCTAAACGGCTAGCTAAAGTTAGCTGTAGCTTTTACCACAAACAGAGAGGAACGTGCAGCGAAAGTTTAGTTTCTGGTTGGATTTCCGTCCACAATGTAAACAAGCCACAACGCTGAGGGGTTATTCAGAGGGCGATATAACCAAAATATTATACAAAGCGTAGGAAATGTAGAAAATTCATACCACGCTGAAGTGAATGACAACCGCGGCGCTGCATAATTTGTATTTTAACCGGCAGTTGCAAAGTGCACTACCGGGTCATCACACCGGCCTCATTTAAATATGACACTTTGGAAAATTAAAAAAAGTTTTTTTTGGTTGTTGTTTTGTTTTTTTAATTTCTGTTTTGCACCTAAAATTTTCTTATGTGGAATCTCACACAAACAGCGACAATTGTAGTAATATGTGCAAGGAAAAAAAATAATTAAAAAAAAATGTCACATTAGTTTTGAGACTAATTTCTATCAATGCATTAATCTCTTTGGAAATATTAGATATTCACGTGACTAATGTTTTTATTCAAGTTTTTTCTACCTGTTCTAAGTGAAGTAGAAACGCTGCAACAAAATAGTAATCAATGACAAACAAAACCAGTGATCAGTGAAACAAATTGAGCAAATCTATCATTTTGAATCTGCCTAATTGCATTAACATGGTTATAAAACTGAATGACTGAAAGTCAGTGGACACACAGCTGCAGCAGTAATCCAGAAATATAGAACAAGCCACAGCACCACTAATCAGAGCCACAGTGGCTGGATCCTGAAACTGACGCCACCACTTTTACAATCTGGCTCCAAACAACAGATGGTTATAGAAGTATTTCCCACTTGGTACAGGGGTTATCAGTGGAAATGAAAGTGTCTGTGACTGCTCAGAGCATTGCATACTATCAACCTCTATGGACGGCATCAAAGAAAATAAAAAACGCTGCTTGCCATCCATCGCAAAACTGCAAGATTGACTTTGTTATGAAAAGAAGCCTGATGGATACTGGAATATTGGGAACACTTTCTTTTGTCAGATGAGACCAAGATAAATTTGTTCACCTCAGATGTGGTCGAGCAGGTTTGGTATGAACGTAGTCAGGACTACCACAGCGAATGCACAGTCCTGACCGTGAAGCATGAAGGTGACATTTGTAGATGCATCATGGATGTCTGGAGATGTACCAAAAATACTAGATAACAAGATGACTTCCAAATCTGCAGAAACTTGGAAGACGAGAAATATTTCCATCCATCCATTATCTATACACCGCTTAATCCTCACTGGGGTCGCAGGGGGCTGAAGCCTATCCCAGCTGACTCAGGGTGAAGGCAGGGGACACTCACATTCACTCCTACAGACAGAATCACCAATTAACCTCAACATGTTTTCGGACCTTGTGGGAGGAAGCCGGAGAACCCGGAGGGAACCCACACTGCACGGGGAGAACATGCAAACTCCACGCAGAAAGATCCCAGTGCCCCCACCGGGACGCGAACCGGCGACCTTCTCGGCAACAGTGTTCGAGAAACAGTTAAGCAAGTAAATGATCCAAAACACACTGCCAAAATCACGCAAGAGTTTCTAAATAGGAAAAAGTAAAAACTAAGACCTGTCTAAGTAAGTCGCCTGATTTAAATCCAACACCTCTGAGATACTTTAAAGAGAAAAGCTGAGCAACACAAAACCTCCAGCAAAGAGCAGTTGAAATAAAATGGTCTTTGATGAATGGCAGAACATCTCTCCAGAAAATGAACATCCTCCATGTTAAAGAGGCTTGAGTTTGTCATCAAAATTAGAAGTGGACAAATGAAATACTACAAAGGTCTGCTGAGTTTTGTTGGATGAAGTTCCGACTGTGGGGCTGCTATTTTTCATATATTAAATCTAAACTGTATGACGCTCATTTCTGTTCCGTTATATCCACTATGATCACCAGTCTGCATGCTTTACATAATGAAAACAACACAGACATTTAAAAAAAAAAAAAAAAGTACCAATAAACAACATAACAGCTGTAAATATCCATTTATTAAAATGTGCAACGGATAAGATGGAGCTATAACATGATTGTAACATTCAGTCAACACTCACACCAGGTGGGATATTGTCACATTAATGCCCAGATACTTGATTTCAAAAGGCTCGCTTCCATTCACACACACACGACAGAATTAAATAAAGGGAAGAGAATACAAAATTAATAAATAAAGAAAAATAGCACAACCCATTTAGCAACTACATATAATCAAGAATAATATAAAAAAAATGCAGGAATATACAAGAATATCAGAATTTTAGAACTGACATTCTTCTGCAATTACTAATCTGTATCAGTTGTGTTATTGAGTGAACTGAGGAATTAGGATTAAAGAAAAACAACCAGTAAATGAGAGCTTATGTGAACCCACTAAAACCGTTAATATCACAGAGGCCTGAGTTAATGAAGAGAAAATAACTTGAAAGAAGTATGTTCAAATCTTTATCAGCTGGCTTCTAATGTGACAAAGATTACACTGGTCTACACCCATTTTGGTGTCAAAGTTTTTTGAGCTGATTTTGGACAACTGCAGTGTGCCGAATCCAAATATTACATTGGTTTTGCTCAATGAGGTCAAAAGTTTGATTTGTCGCCACATGCACTTTTGTTTTTTACATTTTGTGTACATGTGCGGGTATCTATGCTTTGTATCGTACAATATTCTTTTTCTATTTCCTGAAATGAACAAATTCTGAAACCTTTTCAAGTTGATACTGTAAATATTTGTAGGTGAATTAAATGTAGATAAAAAGTTTACCCCCTGGTTTATGAACAACACATTAGAGTCACGTGATTTTATCAGAAAGAGATGGAGACCAGGCATCAGGGACGC
Organism: Stegastes partitus; assembly: GCF_000690725.1. Lineage (NCBI taxonomy): Eukaryota > Metazoa > Chordata > Actinopteri > Pomacentridae > Stegastes > Stegastes partitus. The sequence goes on from NW_007579293.1 coordinate 160,503, forward strand.
TGGGATGCAGTCGTGATGGCTGATTACTGCTGGACTCTGAAGAGAGATAAACCTGCTGCTGATCATTCCAGGAGCTCCAAGAAGTGCAAGTTCAAGCCCTGAATTTTGAGCAATGCTGATGAAAAATGCAATGTACTTGTATTTAGCTTTATAAATGTTTACGCTCATCAACTTGTGGATCATTTAGCTTATGAAAAGGATTAGAAAATGAAATTTTTCCTCTAAAATCCGATTTCATATGAGAAATACTAAAATAAATCAATCGCTAATGTCAAAAAATTTGATCAACTTAGTGGCAAAATCGATTTTTTCAAAATCGAGTTGGCATAAAAACGTGACCTGACACAGAAAAGCAGATGTCATTTTTGGATTCAGCGTTGCAAAAATGTCCTAAATCAGTTAAATCAGTCAGACACCTTCAACAAAATACTTTTTGTAACCCAGTGTTATTTTAGCAGCAGCGATATGCTTGTGAGAGGCTAAACACGTTTTTAACATTTTTATAATGCAAAATGTGGCAGTTAAATTGTATTAATTTTGACAAATGTCAGTTATATTTTAACAAAGTAACTAGTATTTGGCAAAAAAAAAAAAAAGAGAGGTAAACATTGGTACTGTAGTAAATAAATAAAACATCTCAAGAGGCACAGTGTTGTCAATGAGGGGGTGACAGGGACTTCTCAGAGTTATATCCTCCAACATCCAAACCACAGTCCTCGCTATTTGCTGAGTCAACGAGCCTCTCTCCTCCTCTTCTGCCGTCGTCATCCTCCTCATCGTCTTCCTCCTCGTCGACGTCCTGCTCCTTACGGGACACTCTTTCCATCTTGGGCCCTTTGCAGATCTTCAGGTGACGCGTGAGGTGGTATTTGGTGAGGAACGCTTTGTGGCACTTCTCGCAGACAAAGTCTCTTCGGCCCTCGTGAGAGTTCATGTGCTTCTTCAGGTGGTTGGTCTTGAGGAAGTGTTTGTTGCACTTGGGGCACTGAATCCGGCGTTCGCTGTGGTGAGAAAAAAACAGGGGAATGACTAATAAATAGGGAGAAAATACTGCAACAAAACCAACAGTCCATCAGTTTGTTCGGTTTTACAATAAGTAATCTGTACATACTGCGTGTGAGAGAACATGTGCTGTTTCAGGTCATGTTTCCTGATGAAGGTTCGGTCGCAAAGGTCGCACTTGAGCTTCTCTGCACCGGTGTGGATGAGCATGTGTGACGCCACGTGGGATTTCTGGGTGAACGATTTCTCGCAAACGGTGCATCTGTAGTTCTTCTGACCTGTAAGTGGGAAAAGTCAAGTAAACAGTAAAGTTAAAAAGCTGATTTTAGGTACAGTTAAACGATATCTATTCGTTAAACGTTACTTTTCACACTCTGCAAGTACCTGTGTGAATCTTGAGGTGCATCCTGAGGTTGCTGGGATCGCTGAAGGCCTTGCTGCAGTATTCACACTTGTGTGGTTTCATTCCTACGTGCCCCATGAAGTGCACATTGAGCTTAGTGGAAGTTATGAAAGCCCGGGAACACATGCTGCACTTGAATTTCTTCTCCCGCACATGACCCTGGCCTTTTGCTCTGGGGTTGTTAGAGTTTCTACTACTGCTGCCCCCGCTGCTGTTGTCGCTGTTTGTTTGCCCCGTGGGGTGGTTGTGGCAGGGCCACGGGGAAGAGGACGAGCTTGAGGTTCCGTTGGTCAGCTTCTCTTCCTGGTGAGTGTGTTGCTGTGGCTGCTGCTCTTGTTGCTGCTGCTGCTGCTGCTGTGGAGGTGGTGGTTGTTGCTGCGAGTGGTCCTGCTGCGACGGGCTGTGGCTGTGTGGAGGCTGGTTATGGCTGTGGTTACCGTTATGGTTGCTAAGATGAGACTTGAGCTCAGAGAAGGAGGAGCACTCTTTGCCACATTGGCAGATTTCACCCTCAGGCACCTGAGGAACACCTTCAGAGGTAAAAAGACGGCAGGATAGTCATCAACAATCCACCCAAAATTCACTCTCAGGTTTGAAAGGCAAACAGATATCCAAGCCAGAAACGGTAAAAACTGAAAGAAAACTGAAAATTATCCAAAAGCCACCAAGTTATTAAATTTAACGATCAAAATTTTAAATTTAAAAACTTGACAAAAAATAATAATTTGCAGCCACATTCTGTAAAAAGCAAAAAGAATTCTGTGCTCCTCAGTGCAGACATGAAGCCAATAACAACTCACCTGTGACCAACAGTCACAAGACAAAAATTCACTGCTCTTCGGCTGAACTGCAGATTGTGTGGCATTCTAACTTATTATACAACTTATTATAATATTTCTACTTCCTACATGTAGTGATGTTTGAGCTCTCTCTATCTTGTCAAGAAAGTGTTAAAAAGTGTTGTGAAATTAACTCGTGTTAATGCTGATAATGCTTGTTGACACAAGTGCAACAAGTCCTTGGCATTTAAGTTAACAAACAATAAATTTGTGGAAATTGTGGGACTTATTGATTTGGGGGCTTTTCTTTAGCAACTGTAAACATTTGTATTGGCATTTGTAGAAGAAATATTCAAAACTTTTGTCACATTAAAATATATATATCACACAACATAAATGCTGTCAAAGAAAAAGTCCTGCATTTATTTATGCTTTCAACTCTAAAGTAAAGAATGACAAAAAGGAAATTAAAAACAAAACATAAAATAGAGCAATGCTAATCCTGTTTGTAATTAGTGTTGTTTTTTTTTTTTTTGTTTCTTAATGAGTATACAACACTCATCCCTGTTCCGTCCTCTCACCCATCAGCCTGCAGTAGTCTCTGCTGTAGTAGAAGAGCAGCTCCTGGTCCGGGTGGATCTCTGTGGTTGTACAGAAGAACAGTTTACCATTGGCAGGATACGCCACCAGATTCTGCTCTTCGCGGGTCCTAAATGCACAAACACACATCCAAATTATAACAGAATACTGCTTTTTATGCCAACTCTCTTTTTTCATTTGTTGTGCAGTTTACGAACAATGCATACTCTTGAACGTTTTTTTAAATATACACAGAATAAATGATCATTAGCATATCTTGGCGTCGTACCTCGCCTTGCGGACAAACATCATCCAGTTGCATTCGTTCTCATCTGTCGTCACAATGTAGAACTCCAGCACATTGTTGTGGTACATCTGTGGCAGGAGAAATCACTTATTGTCAATTATTATATTAAGCAGGGTTTTGCGCTGCCTGAGACAACCTCAGTTCAACACAAACCACAGCACGGACCTTCCATATTTGAGGTGTGTCCTTTTCTAGCCAATCAGAGAGATCCACGCTGCTACAATGCTGGCCAACTATTGGTCCAAAGCAGGTCCTCGGAGGAATGACGTCCCGTGCAAAGACTCCTATAAGGAGGAACAAACACAAATATTCATAGTAATGCAACAATGCAAACTTGAAGGTAAACATCAACACTGTGTGTGTGCTTTTATGATTCCATTTACCAGTTAAATAACATTTGGGCTCACCAAAACTGACTAAAAAATTTGCCTTATAATCTGCCATTTAAGTTATCTGCTAAATATAACTGCTGTGTCAGTCCACAGAACACGTCTGTCTAAATATTAGTCCCAAAAAGACACTGTTTAGGAGTGTTAGCAATCTCACCAAGAGGTTCGTCAGCCACTGAGATGCGCAGGCACAGTGGACGTGGAAGAGAGAGGCGAGCTCGGCTCTGGATGGGAGCATCAGGGATGAAGGTGACCGGGCCGTGTTCCGGACAGTCTGAGGTATATGAGCGTTCACATAGTGTGCACCCTGCAACAAAACCAGCAGAACAAAGTTAGTGCAGGCTAGAGCTGTCTGAGAAACTTACATTAACTGCACATAAACAATGTGAAGAGCTTTTTTGTTGCACATCTTCATATAATCAACAATGAAAATCCTAAAACGTGGCTGCATGACAAAAGCTGACATTAGGACTGAACCAAATATCGCTTCAGTCAACACTGTGATGTGCACGCAATTCACCCTAATTTAGAGGTTCTTGGACACATTTAAGTTTGTCTTTTTGTTTTGTTTTATTTACAAGATTATGGAATTCGCTGCCATCATGCAGTCTCCACATGACTGAGCAGTTACATCAGCACTACAAAGCTCTGTTTGATGAGTGTGGAGTCAGATCTGAATACCGCCAAAAGCAAAAACATAATTTTGGATGTTTTTACCAGTGTTACACCACATGACAAAA